>NW_026933693.1:147500-322500 GCF_032062105.1 Saccostrea cuccullata | reverse complement strand
GTAACTGAGTTATAATCTCACTGTAGCTGAGTGAATTAGAATTATATAGAAATTGACAACTTCTTGTAAACTGCACCATTATATGAAAAAAGGTTTTATAATATTGTTACACACTGAAATTCATTTATGTCTCAATCAACACATGCTGGAAATCATTGACTTCATGATGTGTAATCTGATGATGAAAATTGAAAAAAAAAATCTTTTATATAATATCAAAAAAAATAATTTGGTTGTAAGTAAAAAATGACTCATTATTTTTATAAAAGGACATAAATTGTGATACATGTATAATCTAGGTAATATCTGTTGTAACAAGAAGCCCATGGGCAACATCCCTTGCCTGAGCACATTGGCTAGGAAAAAAGCACAAATCAGTTCAGTATTGGAAAGTTTACAAAAGGTTGGCAGAGTTCTTGAAATCTTTTTTCCACTGTCAGTCATTTGGACTGACTGACATAGAAAGTTTGTCAGTCCAGACAGATTTCTATCAGTCCAAAGAAAAAAAATTCCATAAAAAGATGAAAACTGTATTTGAATTTTATCATCAATACATTTTGCACCCTGCATTATATACACACTGCAAACTTTATGCCAATTTGATCATCGTATAACACTCATGGGGGTCAATTTTCTTCATAAGTTTTTAATCTAGTTCGATTTTCTCATCTGGCTTACCCTAGCACCGTCGACAAACTTGTTTCAACAGTTAATCAATCATAGTTTGGTACTTGGGCTCATCGAAGAAGGCATTATGATATACTGAAAAGCGTTCAACAGATTATGATTGGTTGGTTATAGGGAATTTGTACAAAATTTAGTTGGATTTTCACAAGTTGCTCTCCAAACATCTAGCGTTCAACAGATTATGATCAGTCGGTTACCGTATTTGGGGGAATACAATACGCACTTTTTTCCTAAAATAAATTTTTTTGAGAAAGGGATGCGTATTTTACATCACAATGGGATTTTGACAAGTTTTTCTTTCAAGTGAAACATGGCTATCATACGTACATACCGTAGTATTACCTAGAGACATATGCAATTTCTTCTGTTAATTGCCATATTTTAAACTTCGGAAAGTTATTGTTGGAAGGTATGCTTCTTAAAAATGTCATTTTCATAATCTTTTGATACCAAAATAACATGAAAAAGTGAGTTAAAAGTAATTTGAGCTGCATGTTGATTGTCTCCGAGGAGGCCGCCATTACCGATGTTATTTTTAGACATACACTCATGCCTATGTCACTTGCTTCCGTAATGATAGTGCACATGCACCTTATCTGCCAGACAAAGTAATAAATCATTTTTTAATGAAATACAATAAAATAAATATTAATTTTAGGTTTAAAATAACTCAATGATAATCTGCAACAATATTAACACCCCTCCATACGTCCCAATGAAAGGAAGCCAATGTTGTGACACACGTGCGCTGGTCAAATGATAATTACCTATCAACACCCCTCGGGGCAATTAATTGTCTAACGACTCCAAATCAATGTTTTTACAGTTAGAGCACTGATTATTTTACTGCTATGTAAATTGCTTTGATTATTTTCTTTGTTAAAAATTGGGGGTCGGTTTATGACCTTTCGTATGTGTGAGCATGTGTTGATTACGGCACTTTAAACAATTAAACACTTGTTAAATGTAATTTTACCTTATCTTATACTTATCGGCCTCTTGTTTAAATAATTGAGAGTTGACAAATGAAATATAAATTATGCTAAAACTTTAAAGTGGTATCATTTACTAAGAAAATAAGATATCCGCGAAGATTCAGAAGAGGAAAATCGTAGTCTTCTTAAAGAAATAAGTACCTTGATGTTTCAATTTCGTTTCCTGTAAAAATATTGTAAGATAATTTTCAGCATGATTATCTAGAACCAAATTTAAATATGACAACTGATAAAACTTTCGACAATATCTCTTGCTTTGTTGAAATAAAATTATTTCATCTAAGAATATGGCGACGCATAATTTCAAAATCACCGTAACTGTTCTTTAAAAAAATCTGTTAAATACTTTTACGCAACATTATCTTGTGCTTTGTTGAAATAAATGAATAAATAATTTTCTCCAGATTGCCGCGATATGGAATGTCAGGATTATAAGAGAAAGTTATAAAGTGTGTATTTTGAAAAAAAAAGTGTGTTCAGTAAATTTTTGACACTTAATCCTCGCGTCGATTTTCGAAACAAATTACCGCGATTCAAAGTTCAGAACATCACTTGGTAAATTTTTCTGTTGCGTATAATACATCCGAACTGCGTTTTTTTCCCCAGTTTCAGACTCAAAAAGGGGGGTGCGTATTTTACATCAATGCGTATTATACTTGGCCAAATACGGTAAAGGGAATTCGTACGAAATTTAGTTGGATTTTCACAAGTTGCTCTCCCAACATCTACCGGTCATCTGGACTGAGACAGAACATAAAGTTATCGGTCCTTAGTTGTTTTTATCGGTCTTGCCGACAGGACCGAAAGATTTCAAGAACTCTGGGTTGGGGCTTGCATTTTAAACTACTTGATGATGTTTCCATATCAAAATAACAAACGTGTTTGTTGTTCTCAGCACAAAATTTTTTTTATGATTTTCCTTGTATATTCCTTTGTTAAAATTTGATACTGACCATTATGGCCCCACTCTACACCGGCCCCAGTTTAAGCAGCTAACTTGAATTTAAACTAATTAAGGATGCTTCCATTTCAATATGACTACACATGGTTTTACTATTCTTGAGAAGTAGATTTTCCTCTATATATAGTAATATACATAATACTTAATATATAAAACTTTGATCCTCCATTGTGGCCCCACCCTACCACTGGGGGTCATGATTTGTACAAACTTGAATCTATACACAACCTGAAGATGCTTTCATAACAACATGAATAATTATGGCCTTGATGTTCTTGAGAAGAAGCTTTTCTAATAATTTATTTAATATGTGATACATTGATCCCCTATAGTGGCCCCGTTCTACCCCCGGGGTCATAATTTTAACAAATTTGACCTAAAGTATGCTTTCATATCCATATAAATATGACTTAACATGGCTTTGTTGTTCTTGAGAAGAAGATTTTTACAGATTTTTCCTATATATTCCTATGTAGAACTTTGATCACTTGCCGCACCCTACCTCTGGGGTCATTTTTGAACAAATTTGAATCTAAACTACCTGAGAATGCTTTCTCGTCAATATGACTAAACAGGCTATGTTAATTGTTCTTGAGGAGAAGATTTGTACAGATTCTTTCCTATATATTCCTCTGTAAAAATTTTACAACCCCCCTTTTTACCCCACCCTAACCCTGGGGGTCATGATTTGAACAAACTTGAATCTATACTATGTAAAGAATGTTTCCTTTAAGTTTCAACCTTTTTGGTGTGGTGGTTCTGGAGAAGACGATTTAAAAACATGCCACCATATTCTCACTATTTTCTAATTATTTCCCCTTGTGAGAGGGTGTGGCCCTTCATTTGAACAAATCTGAATCCCCTTCACCCAAAAATACTTTGTGGCAAGTTTAGTCAAAATTGACCCAGTGGTTCAGGAGAAGAAGTCCAAAATGTGAAAAGTTTACACACGGACAGACAAAATGTGATCAGAAAACCTCACTTGAGCTTTCAGTTCAGGTTAGGTAAAAAGCTAACAAACAACAATTCTTGTAGAGAATAACTGGTCATTATGACTTGATCATATCAAAGATTCATGGAATGGGATTTTTTTAAATAAAAGTACCATAGTGGTTTTGTTTGAAATAATTAAATTAAGTGAAATATCAGCAGTTTAATGTACCTGAATCTGAGTGTCCATTAACTCCCATGTCTCCTGCAGTACATCTAATCGCTGCTTGTGAGTTCCTACATTATCAAATCTCCCAAAATACTGGTCTAAGAAAGATAATAAAATACGAAATTTAGGGGGAAATACATCAAGGTGATATGTAATTATTGTAGATTCCTCAATTTAAATACTAGTACAAGTATGTAATATTGTATGCAATATCGCAAATGACTCATGGATAAAAAATCACATGAACAGGATTTATCAAGTGGACTGATGATTTGGTGTACGAGGGTTGTCCAAAAAGTTCGTGGACAATGACGTTTTTGTTAAAATAAATGGTTCTCTATATGCATCTATTGTATATCAAAATATTTCTCATGAAAAAATAAGTCAGAATGATTTAATTTTTATTGATGAAACTTAATATTCTTGTAAAAATCGGTGTCTTTAAAGATCGCAGATTGTGCGCACGGACCAGTCTGATGTTACGCTAATTTCATCATAACGTCAAACATTTGGATTTTGACTTAACACATGTTCATGGACACACACTACGTTTCTTTTTTAAGGCACAACGCACTTCGAAGTGCTAGCAATAATCTTTCAGTATAGATTATAATTTATTTAATTTTTAAAATTCAAAACAATGCACAAAAATTTACGAGCGTCATCTAAATTAACAGTTTGTATACTCAAACTGAACAGCCCAGTTTGACGCTGCGCTAGATTTATAACAACGTCCTGAATAGAAATCTCCATTTACAATTAATTACATGGGTTTTTTTTTACATGCTTTTAGTGTCTTCGAAATTGTACACACTGTTGAAAAATCGTATATACGAATCCCAAATCAATACATTCCATATATTTTAATAATTTGAGTTGTTTTAACAAATATTTTGTTTCTCACATCGTTTCAAGCGTTATACATGTATAACTTAATTTTTTGACCGGACGCTGACCCGTGCCGACGGACGTCATTTTTTCTGTTGAGTTTTGACACGTACTTGTTAAGGTTTTCGTTGTGTATTTTCATTGTCTATATAGTAGGCGATATTTAAGATATCATAAAATTATAATAACCTCTTTATTTGTGTTACATAAAATTTTTATTATTTTTTGACTTGTTTTATATAGAAAATAATCATTTTAATCCGAACTCTTTATATTAGAGTTTACATCATTTTAACCTTGGTCCGTGCGCACTATCCGCGATATCTAAAGACCCCGATTTTTACAAAAATATTACGTTCCATCAATAAAATCTAAATCATTCTGACTTGTTTTTTCATAAGAAATATTTTGATATACAACAGATTTATATAGAACCATTTATTTTCACAAAAACGTCATTGTCCATGAACTTTTTGGACAACCCTCGTATGTTTTACATATATTTCAGGAATATAAAAAAACAAATAAATTTATTTTGCAAAGTAAGTGAATCTTTTTTGGAAAGTCATGCGATAATAAATTGCTCGAGTATGTTTAGAAATGTTTAGTTTGTAATCTTCCTAAATGCTAACACAGTACAATGTAACCTTTTCCTATAGCAGTCATACACTAGCTGAGAGGTTTATTACCAAATCATCTAAACACTAGTAGATAATACTCTACCTGCATCCACCGTTTTTTTCTTGCCTTTGAATGCAAAAGTCCCCTGTAATTGAGAGAGTTTGATCTAATATTATGTGGTTTGGTTGTGAATGTATTGTTATACAGAGAATAATATATACCCTTTTATCCCGCTTCAGACAAATTTGACGATTACTGATTTGATAAAAGCTAATCACATGACGCCCTGAAATTTTCCGTATTACATCTCCGTTGAGGCGTAATATGAAAATCGGGCACATGATTTCCGTTCGAAGCGTTGTTACTGTAAATAACCAGAAGTCTCTGTCGAGACTGAAGCTCTACTGGTTTGTACTTATGGCAAAGGAAGAGAAAAGTACTTAGGCAGTTGGAAATTGAAACTTTTCAACAGCAATAAATAGAATAATAATCCTTGATTAAGTCTCTTTATGTTCTTAGTGTAGTCTACTTGCATGCCACATTATATTATAACCAGACTAAAACTGTTATTTGGAGTAGCATTTTGAGAGTATTTAACAGAAATTTCTATTTTTAGTAATCATGGCAACACCATTCATTGAAATGAAAAACTGATACATAGAATTATGTACCTTAGTGTAGTCTACTTGTGTGCCAAGTTATATTGAAATAAGACCAAAACTGTAGAAGGAGTAGCATTTTGAAAGAATTTCACAGAAATTTCTATTTTTAGTAACCACAGCAACACAGTTCATCGAAATCAAAAACCGATATACAGAATTATGTATCTTTGTGTAGTCTACTTGTGTGATAAGTTATATTGAAATCAGACCAAAACTGTAGGAGGAGTAGCATTTTGAAAGAATTTCACAGAAATTTCTATTTTTAGTAACCACGGCAACACCGTTCATCGAAATCAAAAACTGATACACAGAATTATGTATCTTAGTGTAGTCTACTTGTGTGCCAAGTTATATTGAAATCAGACCAAAACTGTAGGAGGAGTAGCATTTTGAAAGAATTTCACAGAAATTTCTATTTTTAGTAACCACGGCAAGATCGTTCATCAAATTCAAAAACCGATATACAGAATTATGTATCTTAGTGTAGTCTACTTGTGTGTCAAGTTGTATTGAAATCAGACCAAAACTGTAGGAGACGTAGCATTTTCAAAGAATTTCACAGAAATTTCTATTTTTAGTAACCACGACAACACCGTTCATCGAAATCAAAAACGGATACACAGAATTATGTATCTTAGTGTAGTCTACTTGTGTGCCAAGTTATATTGAAATCAGACCAAAACTGTAGGAGGAGTAGCATTTTGAAAAATTGTTTACAGTCGGACAGACAGACAGACAGACGCATTACCATCGCATAAGCTCTTCTGGTCTCTGACCAGTAGAGCTAAAAATGGCGGCTATGAAATGGTTTACGTAGGTAGTTTAGTTAAATTTATTGTTACCGTAACGATATTTAATGTTGATTGTTATTGGATTAAAACCAAATATTTTCATAATATGCACAAATATTTTTTTTACATTGAATAAGGTCTTCAGCGGGATAAATTCGTAACACAGTCAGTTAGTGACCTAATACGGATTCATACAGGGTGTGAAATGGAAATCCGTATAGTGGCTCGGCTTCGCCTTGCCCAATACGGATTTCCATTTCACACCCTGTATGAATCCGTATTAGGTCACTAACTGACTGTGTAACTAATATTCCATACCACATTCTGTATCAGCCCGAGACACCAATATCAGCTCGAGGGAAAAGTGTGGAAAAGGGTATGTATTAATATGTTTATTACATACTTAGTAATAAAATACAGCATATCTTAAGTTGAGAAGAAAATAAATAAATAATCATGCATGGACTTCTTACATACATGTACATCATACATGTTAACTCTCCCGGTTTAGGCGGGAGTCTACCGCTTTTTCACTCCATCTCCCGCCTACCGATTTAATTCAGAAATCTACCGCTTTCTACAAATGCTGCGTCTTAAGTATTTTTGGTTCGCTTGGGTATCCATTTTTGAAGCCACTCTCACAAAATCTCGCTAGATATCGCGTGATTTGACTCGGAATCATACAAACGCTTTTTTTGTACAGAGATTTGAAGCACGGATTTGACAACGACAACAACACAAGACTACAAGTGATTACATTGGTTACGATAAATTAATCAACATCCCTGCCATGAAAAAGGAGACACAGCTTTTAAGAATTAGATGAAAACATTTGACATCGTCTTTAAAAGCACAGAAGCTCATAACTTTATCAATAAAGTCAATAGAAGTCACTCGATTGACCAAGCCATGTGGCACATCTCTACTTTCGTTTTCGATCATCGCGGGAAATCTGATTTATATAACGAAAGATAGGAACTTGTTTTAGATCTAGATTAAACCATGTCATAATTTGTTTTGTTTAAAAACTGAATGAACATTCAGAATTATTGCTTCTAGGCTATATCAGCAAAGATCAATCTTCAAAAGGCTAAGTAAAGCAGCCAATCCAAGCAAAATGATGAGCATGAAAAATATTTGTACAATTTATGTCAAACTTAAGGTGTTTCTGTCTTCTTCTTTGCTGTTGATATTTAAGATTAATTAGTGTAGGTACCTGATTTCATTTAAGGCTTATAATATACATGTATATTACATGAAAGATATCGATAATCAAGCGTTAAACAACACACGCGCAATGCTACCGCTTTTGAGGTCTGAATCTCCCTCTTTTTCATCACAATAGGTTAACATGTATGTGTGCATGGTCTATTGTCTCATAAGATTTGGGTTTGTTTCTACTTCTATTTCAATGCACTCGATCCATAATTTGAAAAAAATCTATTATTTGTAAATTAAGATTAACCTTATTTTCAAAAAGTTAAAATTAAGAGAATATGAACCCACCAAAAGTTGTGTATGATCACAAGTACTGTTTTTGTGATTTAATTTACTAAGGGTGTGATATTGATCCGTATCAGCCCTGCAGGGCTGATAACCTATATCAGCCCTGCAAATCCATATCAGCCCTGCAGGGCTGATAGATATTGTGACATCAGGCATATCGCATATGCAACAAGAGGCCCAAGGGCCTTGAATCGCACTTCTGATAAATTGTACAATCTATCTCTTCTATTTGAAGCCTCTAAGTATCCCAAGATGCATGAACTGACAATGTTTGATGATTCTTAGCCAGTCAGGGCTAAAATATTTCAGTATAGCTATGAAATACAATAAGTAGGTCACAGTGACATACTTTTCTGAGGACTCGAGATGCATTATTTAATTGACAAAGATTGATGATTCTAAGCCAATAAGTACCCAAGATATTCAAAGTAGGTCACTGCGACCTACTCTTCGGTCGACATTCTCCAAAAACCCAAGATGCCTCAACTGACAAAGTTTAACAATTCTAGGCCAATAAGTACCTAAGATACTTATGCCCTGTTCACACGGAGAGTTTAATTCGAATTAAACGTAAGTTTACTGAGAATTAGCTTCACTTAGCGTTCACACGGAGAATTTAATGCGAATTAGTTTAATTCACATTAGTTTACTGCGCATTAAATTACCTCGCATTAGCTCCGTGTGAACGCTAAGCGAAGCTAATTCGAATTAAATTTTGGGGCATGCGTAATGGCAAAATTAAGTCAAATGCGTCATGTCGGTGGTCAGCTTTAAGTACTTGTGCTATTTTTGAGTGAAAAACTAAGAAAAAATGTGTTAATCACTAAAATATGTCTCCTGAGACACTGTGACATTATGTCAAATGCATCTGCTTATGCATAAGGTGATGTGATTTGCAAATGACGTCATAATAGCCTTCCTCACGCCTGAATAACGAAGTAAAATTTTAATTCGCATTAGTTTACTTCGCATTAGCTGTTGTGTGAACGCAATTTAATTCGCATTAGTCTGATTCGAATTAGTTAACTTCGCATTAATTTACTGCGAATTAAACTTGTCGTGTGAACAGGGCATCAAATATAGCCATAAAATGTCACCATGACCTACTTTTTGTTTGACAATTTCAGAAGACCCAAGATGCATCAACTGACAAAGTTTGATGATTCTAAGCCAATAAGTACCTGAGATAATTAAAAGTAGGTCATTGTGACCTACTTTTTGGTAGACATTCTCCGAAAACCCAAGATGCCTCAACTAACAAAATTTTAACAATTCTAGGCCAATAAAGTACCTGGGGTACTTAAATATGGCCATAAAATTCTAAACTAGGTCACCATGACCTACTTTTTGGTCAACGTTCTCCGTAAATCAAAGTCGCATCAACTGACAAAGTTTGATGATTCTAAGCTAATAAGTACTTAAATATAGCCATAAAATGTCAAAAGTAGGTCAATGTGACCTACTTTTTGGTCGACAAATTCCGAAGAACCAAGATGTGTCAACTGACAAAGTTTGATGATTCTAAGCCAATAAGTATCTAAGATACTTAAACATAGCCATAAAATGTCAAAAGTAGGTCAATGTGACCTACATTTTGGTTGACATTTTCCGAAGACCCAAGATGCATCAACTGACAAAGTTTGATGATTCTAAGCCAATAAGTACCTAAGATACTTAAATATAGCCATAAAATGTCAAAAGTAGGTCACCGTGACCTACTTTTTGGTCGACATATTCCGAAGACCCAAGATGCATCAACTGACAAAGTTTGATGATCACAGGTCTGAAAGTATTCAAAATATGCCTTTTAAACAATTTGAAAACAAATTCCTGCAATTCAGAAAGTAAGTCACAGTGACCTACTTTTTCATATATGTGTTTTAAGGCTCCAAGATGCATCAACTTACAAGATCTGGTGATTCTAAACCTCTCGGTGTCTAAAATAATGGGATTAAATTTTTTAGAAAAGACTAAGCATAAAATTCAACAAGAGGCCCATCATGGCATGGGCCACATCGCTCACCTGAGCACTGTGGTTGGGAAAAAGTAGAAATTGGTTTATTATTGAATAGTTTATATCCAAAAGTAGTCCCATGACCAATTATGGCTTTGCTATTCTTGTTAAGATGATTTTTAAAGAATTTTCCTATATATGTCTATGTAAAACTTTGATTGGCCATTGTGGCCCTGCCCTACCCCCGGGGGTCATGATTTGAACAAACTTGAATCTACACAACCTGAGGATGCTTCCATTAAATATGATCAATTATGGCTTTGTTATTCTTGAGAAGAAGATTTTTAAAGAATTTTCCGTTATATGTCTATGTAAAACTTTGGTCGGCCATTGTGACCCCGCCCTACCTCTGGGGGTCATGATTTGAACAAACTTGAATCTACACTACCTGAGGATGCTTCCATATAAATATGATCAATTATGGCTTTGCTATTCTTGAGAAGATTTTTAAAGAATTTACCTATATATTTCTATGTAAAACTTTGATCGGCCATTGTGGCCCCGCCCTACCCCTGGGGGTCATAAATTGAACAAATCTGAATTTACACTACCTGAGGATGTTTCCCTGTAAGTTTCATCTTTCCTGGCACAGTGGTTCTTGAGAAGAAGATTTTTTAAAAGATACCACTAAATTTTCATTAATTCCCAATTATCTCCCCTTGAATGAGGGTATGGCCCTTCATTTGAACAAACTTGAATCCCCTTAACCCAAGGATGCTTTGTGGCAAGTTTGGTTGAAATTGGCCCAGCAATTTTTGAGAAGTAATCAAAAATGTGAAAAGTTTACAACGACGACTACGACGACAACAACGACGACGACAGAAAACGGACAAATTGTGATCAGAAAAGCTCACTGAGCCTTTGGCTCAGGTGAGCTAAAAAGTAGGTCACGGTGACCTACTTTTAAGTTGACGTTGTTCTAGGTTCCAAGATGCATCAACTGACAAAGTTTAAGGATCGTAGGCCTTCAAGTGTCCAAAATATGCCTTAAAATCAATTTGTAAATGAAAGCCCGTTAAATTTAAAAAGTAGGTCACCATGACCTACTTTTGTTTTAACATAATGTGAAGTCCTAAGATGCATCAAATTACAAGATTTGATGATCCTAGTCTTTATAGTAAGCAAAATATAAACGTTTTTATTAAGTGTAAATTTTGTTCAACTTTGAAGTGACCTTGAGACCACGCCCTTTGCCTCAGGGTCATGCCTTGAACAATTTTTAATCTTCAACATATCTTGACCCTTGTATGTAAGTTTGGTGAAAATCTGGCTGGTGGTTCTGGAGAAGAAGATTTTTTAGCAACCAGTACTTCTGGTTTTGTTTTCCTGATTATCTCCCCTTGTAATAGGGTCCCACCCCAAGTTTTTGTACAAATGGTAGCCCTTGGGCCAAGAATACCCCATGATAAATTTCATCATGATTGACCAAGGGGTTCTTGAGTTATGTCCCATAATCTAAAAAGTTAATGCAAACTGCACACCGCACGACACACAAATGGCCATAGCATTAGCTCTTTGAGCCTTAATTTGGCTCAGAAGAGCTAAAAATCCTGAATTTATTACTAAGTGTGTAATAAATCATTTTTAGCAATGGTTTTATTAACTATATTGCTAAAACACCAGAAATATTGCAGTCTTCAAAATTAAATTTGGACTTATTTATAGAAAATTTTATCTTAAGTGGAACTGTACTATGAAAATCATTTTTTGGGAGTGCATGATGCAACTACCAAGATGGTGTCTACAAAATTATGCACTGTATAGCCCAAAAATTTTTAAAACTTTGACTGCAATTGCACTGCATATGAACATAATTACTAAAAGAGACAGCTCTTTAAAGAATGAATTTTTCATAAATTGTATTCAGATCAGTTTAAAGTTGAAAATTTTAATTATTTATGAAATAAGTATCATTTTAAAACATCTATCGGATATAAATACAGGTTGGTCATGAGATCAAATTCCATAATGCTGTCGACCCTTTATGACGTCACTGAGAAATTTATATACATTTATGACGTGAGGAACCTGTATTCATACAGATATAGTTACCCATTGCTTTTAAAAGTGTTATATAAAGGAAAACATTTAAGTTGAAGATTCATGCGGACATGAACTACAATGCTTCATGCTGGCAGATTTAACACTTCATGATAAATATGCCAGCATGAAGCGTCGTAGTTTATCTATCTCATGAATTTTCGAAAATTATACTCATTTCTTATATTTACATTATTTTTCTGATTAGGTGCCACAATTCAACTGTCATTTTTAAAGCAAAACAGTTTGCACTATGCAGGTGACTCTCAATCTCTCAAAGTTCAAGGGACGTACCGCAAGAAAAGTTCGAGAGATCGAGGGTTTCAAGAGATAGGAAGTAAATAAAATCAGGAATTTTCAGTTCTGATCATCAATGATCTACTATTATAGATACCGGAAGTATATGTTAATAAAGTCATTGCACGTTTTCAATCGTATTTTACAGGTAATTAATTTACTTGAAATAAACAACAATGATCTTATTTTGTATAAATAAATTGACTTCCTAAAGGTTCAATGTTTATTTGTTCTTATTAACTTATTTTATGATTACATGAAACCTAAATCATGTAAATAGCAATTGTCTGTTTGGCTATCCCCAAATTTCACCAGATTTCTCGCAATCAGTATTCAATCCTTGAGAAAAAATTTCCTGTGCAATGTTTGACATAATGGGATTATGTACACTGTATTAAAAGTTCACTGTCTATGGGAACTTAATGAAATGTACGTTTTCAAATTATTTTCTAAAAATTATCGTCCTGGTTTCATGTCAAAATAAGTTGTGAAGCGATTCGTTTACAATTTACAAACTTTTAATTATAACCAATTAATTATATCTACACATGGACAACCCACAGGTGTAGTGCCATCTCAATGCATTTCATTTCCGGAAATATGCATAGCATTTCCGACATTTTTTTTAATTTCATTTCCGACATTTTTTGTTTTCATTTTCGACATAATTTTTTTTTCATTTCCAGACTTTTCCTGTGCGGCAATTTAATGTTCTCTAAGTAAAAGAAAATGGAGTTTTAAAAGTATTTATACCAAAATATTAATAAATAAAATTTTAAAAAAATATCTATACATATATGCATTCATATAGCACTTAGTCTAGGTAATGCATAAAACTTTTCCACCACATTTAATGTGCACTTAATTAAATGTCAGTGACAGTGCCATACTTATGTCCAAGTCACTGATAGATTTACAAAATTAGATTTCAATGATTTATTTATGATTTATTCCTTTAAATTTTTCATAAGAAAAGTTACCTAATCTGTTACTATACGTACTACATATGTATTTGAAAAATGTAGGAATTGAAAACAAACAAGAGATGTTTGTAAAACACTTATGCCCCCCTCCCCCTAAATTGGATTTTTCCTAAGTCCAAAAGTGCATAACTCTGTCTAAAATGGTGCAATCGTACCCAAAACAAAACTTGACTTTATAGATATTCAGCTGAAAAATCTGTATACTAAATTTTATTTCATTATGTGCAACCTCTGCAAAGAAAATGAACGGAAACTGCAAATAATTGGAATTTTTCTAAGTCAAAGGGGCATAACTCTGACAAAAAGGTTGTAATCGAACCCAAAACAGAACTTGTCCTAGATATTCAGCTGAAACATCCGTATACTAAATTTCATTTGAATATGTGCAACCTCTGCAAAGAAAATGAATGGAAACGGCAAATAAGTGGAATTTTTCTAAGTCCAAGGGGCATAACTCTATCAAAAAAGGTGCGATCAAACCCAAAACAGAACTCGACCTAGATATTCAGCTGAAACATCTGTATACTAAATTTCATTTCAATATGTGCAACCTCTGCAAAGAAAATGAACGGAAACTGCAAATAAATGGAATTTTTCTAAGTCCAAGGGGCATAACTCTGTCAAAAATGGTGTGATCGTACCCAAAACAGAACTTGACCTAGATATTTACCTGATAAACCTGTATACCAAATTTCATTTCAGTATATGCAGCGGTTGTAAAGAAAATGAACAGAAACTAAATGGACCGACAGACCGACCGACCGACAGACCGACGGACAGCAGCAAAGCAATATGCCCTCCCTTCTTCGAAGGGGGGCATAAAAATGTTGGAAATGAAAACTAAAAAATGTTCGGAAATGAAAAGTTGATAATTACCAAAAATTCTGGAAATGAAATGCAGCCACCACCTATGTAAACACCCAATAAACACCTCCATGCCAGCCCCAGGCATTCACTGTTATCTAGGTAAGTTCAAGCTGCATTAATTTTAGGCTTGATTGGCATGTATGCACGCGCAATCTGAACTTTGAGAGATAGCTCTAGGGTGAAAAACAATGAAATGTGTGTAACAGGGCTCAGGTCTTAGTTCTCAAGATTGAGAACTTGGGAGAGATAGAAGTTCGAGAGATCAGGAGTAAATTTGCTTAGTTATATAAAGAAAAAAGAAAACGGGACCAGAGGTTCACTTCGAGAGATTGAGAACTTCAAGAGATCGGAGTTCGAGCCAATGAGAGTCACCTGTAATTTTAACATATAAAATGGTATTACATGTATATGGTGTCAGTCACTGACACGTCACAGTATAGATATTCATGCTCATCCATTGTAGCTCATGAGAAAATGAACAATACTCTCATTTGCAAAGAATCTTAAGGAAACATTTTTGGATATTAAATATTACTGCATCAAAGTGTGGCTTTCCTGAAATTTACGAAATTAGCATGTTTTTCCAGTGTAAGTAATTAAATGTTTCAGTTTCATCGGTTTTAATATTTCATAACCTTGTCAGTGTCTTGTTTATTTATCTACACAATTGTCAATTAACCCATGGTTCCATTCCTCGATCCTTGTTCTTTCAAACTAGGAATTATTTTAAAGCCATATATGGCGTAACTGATAAAAAAAATACATTTTTGAAAAATACAAAATTAAGTAAAGAAATATAGTTGATTCATTTAAATTAAAGCTTTTCATACAATTCTGAACACGGAGAACTCGTTTCATCTAATAATACGATTTTATCTTCTCTGAAATGTGTTATTTAAATCTTTTGTATTTTCTTCCAAGTCGGAGAAAATTCCGAGAATCCAAATTAAATTGTGATATCTTTATAACGCAATAGATTTAGATTTTGTAATTTACGGAAAAGTTCTATCTTTATATAAAGTAATGATACAAATAATAAGTTCTTATAATTTTAGTCCAATAATTTTCATTGTACATACGCCATATATGGCTTTAACCACTTTTTCAAACTATCAAATATAACATTAATAAGACCAAGGTAATTCCCTTAATATTTTAATAACTGGGACCTATATACTATTACCAGGTCCGGCACAATCTCTTGATTAAGCTATATAGCTTGATTTAGCTATATAGCTTTATTAAGCTATTCAGAATAGCTTGATTAAGCTATTTTCTCAGACTTTTTTCTCAAATGCGTTATTTTTTCAACATGTGCAAAAAGTCGCACCTAGGTGCAGTGGAAATATTAAACTTTGTTCTCTTCTAAATACAATGCATGTAAAAAACACTCACCAAATTGCGTCTCCTTGAGAGACTTTGTACTCAAAGTTTTAACAGTTTTGGGGCTATTGATGAGTGACTACACAGTTATTTCTTGAATGAAATTATAAAGGAGGCCAGTTATGGCCAACAGGATAATTGATTAGTAACAGTTCAGCACAATAAGAAGCAATCATACTTACCCACGCCTCACCGCACACACAGCTACTCAAACAATGGAAATTCATATTTTGCTTAAAGTATTCAACAGCAGCAATGTAAGAACTTTCTATGATTTAGGTTGTATTTTTGATAGTCCATAGTACATACATGAATAGTCAAATACTTGCGACTTTTTGTTTATTTCTGTCAAAAAACGTTTTTGTGAAAAACTGCATATAAATAGCTTTGTCAAGCTATTTTGAATACCTTAATAAAGCTATATAGCTTTTTAAAGCTATATAGCTTAATCAAGAGATTGTGCCGGACCTGATTACTATATAGGTCCCTGATATATAATGTGTGTTAGATTAAATAATTCATTCCAAGATTATAGTTTTCGAGCGTTATTTTATCATGAATTCACTGCATATCGTATTTTTGTAAAAAAAAAATAAAATAAATAAATAAAGCCATTGCATACAAAATAAACGAAATAAAAGCGAATTCTTACCCTTCCTGATATTTTACTTTTTGAAAATTAACACTAGTGCGCCTCCGTAGTTAAATCAGTCTTTTGACCCAAGTTCGGAAAAGATCGTCATATTTAATTGGTTAAGATAAAATAAAATATGTTAAATGACCATTTGGGGGTGTGTGCCCAACCTGATTAAAGAAGCAAAGGCATGTATTTGCCAATTATTGTAATTGTGTTTGTGCCAATAAAGTATTTGTATTTGTATTTGTAAAAAAGACATTTCCGCATATTTTTATCAAAGTAAGTATTTTTTTCAAAAGGTAACAAAAGGTAAAGGTTTTGATTCACGTAAAAATTATTTATTTATGGGAGAAAAATATTCATAAATGTGAAAACTTACCTTTGAAACAGATGAACCTGTTTCCATTTCAATATTTTGCGGGAAAGTGACAGAAAAATATCTCCATTACAAAAGAGTTCTCCTCACAGTCTTCATTGCGCTTAATCATACGCAAATTACATTCGGTTTTCAAAGTAATTATCAACATTGAATATTTTCTCTTTCATTGAGTGTAAAAATGTATCTTATGATATTTATATTTATTGCTGTAATACTGTTTCAATTTTTACCTAAATATTCCCACAAAATATCAGTTTTAGTAAGTATTTAACGATGTGTATTTCTTGTTTCTCACCATTTGTATTTTGTAATTTGTAGCATCAAGAATAATCAACTCTTTGTGAATCGGAACAAATATCAACAGATCAAGGGCATTAAGCTCAAAATGTATGCTACGTACTTGAATCTTAACACACGATCACTTTTTCCTTATATATACATGTATTTACCTCAATATCCTGAACCTCTGAAAATCCCAAAGTTTTACTCATGCAGTTCCATCAAATTCATGATAACAAGATTTGACTGTAATTTACCTAATTAATGATTATAAGTTAGTGGCATACATTGTACGCAGAAGAGTGTTAGCCAGAAAGGTGGTAGACCTACCCTCAGAATTTGACATTTTACAGAAAAAAAGATTTTTCTCAATAAGGATTTTGGTAAACTTGAAACCTGTATTCGTAACCAAGTCAAATCACACCCAATATATCAACTTGTTACCGAAAGGCAGAAGTCATCTTGTAATCAAGACTCTGGTTAAGAGTAGACATCCTCCTAAAACTGAATCTTGTTAGTAAATGATGTTTTGATTTTAATTATTTAATTTTGGATTATGATGACTAGCATCACTGTGCATATTTTGCGTCCTTGGTCATTGTAAATTAAATTTCATGTTTTTCATATGAAGGTTAATTAACGAGTGGTTTTAAAGTTAATGTTGACAGTCATCAGCAGCTATTATAGTTTATAATTTAAAACTTCATACACCATGTAATCATATCTGATTTTATGTGAATATTTTAAGAGTTTTATTGGATTATAATTTTTGCTTATGCATTTCAGATAAGTAAAATTGTCTACAAAGTTACAGATGGTGAAATGATTATACGCTCAGAAATCAAAGATCTTAAGTTAGAACAAGATACAATAAGTATGACTGAGGAATTTGCCAAGTATGCCAAGATACAGCGTAAAATAGATAAGCACACAGCAGAAATTAAACGATTAGGTAGGTATTTCTCAAAATTATTTAACAACCTATACAGTAGATAGAGCAATTTATGATAGATAGTTTTAACCACTTTTAATTTTCTCTTCACAGCTACAGCACGTAATAACAAAATAGCTGTCATTAATATAGGAGTAAAAGTAGGAATATATGTTGTTCAGGTAAACCTTTTTTAATATTGATATGGTTAACCTTTGAAATGCAAAAGTTTAAGAGAAATTACTGTTTCTAAAGACATTTTAGGGGTAAATCCTGTATTAAATGATAGAAGTTATTTGATCATGCCTGTTATATGCAATAAAACTGAAAATTCAAAAAAAGAAACATCATATTACCCCATAATTAAAACACTGTACTTAATTAGAAGACTTCATTGAATAGTTTTCATTGCTACTTTTGTGGAGATTGAATTTCATTCCTCCATTGACAATATCATACTTCTTTTTAGGCGTTAACAATGTTGGTGATTATTATAACAAACAGAAGCGAGCCATTGCTGATGTTCCCAGAGAACTGGTTTTACCCATTTCATAAAATTGTATCTTTTCCAACAGGGATTCCTGGTAAGTAAAAGAAAATGATTTATTATGAAATTTAATAACAAATGCCATATAGTTATCTGTGCTACATATGACAGACTCTAGCAATGACAGCATTATTCATGAGTAAATGATGTTGATTTCTCGTCAATTTTATTTAAAACTTTGAACTAGACATTTGGTTGTTGTAGGTGGGTTAGGAGTGACCTGTTGGATCATAGCGTGTAGTACTGCTGTAAACAAATTCACCAGCCTGTGGTCTCTAAGAAAATCAGAGGAAGAAAAACAACAGATTCCTACCACTGAGAGACAACCTCATGACATCCCGCTAGACTGATCTTATATAGACTGAACCTAGTCATGGAGGGTACTAACACACTGCCAGAGTACAGTATTTAATGTTGGATTTGATATTACATTGTGTCTACGGTGAACTGGATGGACAATCAAAGTTGAAGAGTTATGGCTACTGATTGCCTCCATAAATTATTTCCTTTAATCATAAGAATACAAGTTTATAAATATTTTTCCCTTGAAAATCTTTAATGTACGTTTAATTATTTTTTGTCCTTCCTATAACGATTTTCAACAAATTTCTGAAAAATAAAATATGCTGTTGAATAAAATTTACCTTGCCTGGCAAACTGCCTTATGTTTCTCTCAATTAACATTGGCTTGCAAGTTTTGCTTTTGTATGGACACTTCAGTATATTGTTGGAGATTTTTAACTCAAATAAAAAAATATATTGAGAGAATATTTGTTTATCATTTAATTTCATGATATGTGAATGAGCAAATTTAAAATATCTGTAGAAGAGGGAATAATATCTAATGTTGCTCATGCAAAGAAAGATATGGTTATATTAACTGGTAATATCTCTGAAAATTGACAACTAATTTTGAATTGATGGTTTTGTACTACTCATTATTAGTAACTGCTTTTTAAAAGTCCATCTTTGGTAAAAGTGTAGAGTCTATAAACTATTCAACCCATGGCCTGCAACTTGGTCCCAAGACCATAAATTGAGATCAAACCAAGTCAAATTTTGATTTTGAATACATTGAGTTCCATTTAAAATATGTGAAAAAAATTAAAACTTATGGTTTGTTTTGGTTTTTCAAAAATTATACTGATGTGAAATTTTGACTCTGACAAGTCTGTTCACATTTTATGGTCTTGGGGTCTGATCTAGGCTAAATTACAGTACCAATAATATCTGTGTGATATGGTCTAGGCTTTATTAGTTCAAAATCTACAACTTCTTTGTGTAATATGGACTAAGCTGTAATACAGAATCTACAACTTCTTTGTGTAATATGGACTAAGCTGTAATACAGAATCTACAACTTCTTTGTGTAATATGGACTAAGCTGTAATACAGAATCTACAACTTCTTTGTGTAATATGGACTAAGCTGTAATACAGAATCTACAACTTTTTAGAGTAGCCTGATCTAGGCTGTATCACCGACCCTACAACTTGTAGTGTAACCTAGTCTAGGCTGTATTACAGAAACTATAACCTCTCAGTGTCACTTCTTAGTGTTACCCAGTCTAGACTGCAGAACAGATCATACAAATTCTTAAAAGTCACCTGGTTAGATAATATAATGTCTTTTAATTTGTGTGCTGTATATATATGTTTCGATCTTAAACCTCCAGCATCTTAAAATCTAGGAAGATCTCTAGTTCAAAAACGTTAGGATGTCAAATATAGGGTATCTTTGCTGAGCTGATTTTCTTTGGAATAAAATGCTGGAAGTTACCCTGAACATCTATGCCAGAACAACATTTTCAAATTGATATAAAAAGATGATAGATGTCTATAATTAATATATCTTTATTTATAGGATCTTTGGATTGTTAAAGATTATACAGTCATATACAAACAGAGAAACTCTGTCACATAAATAACAAACACATGACATAAAGGAGCAGTTTGTCTGTACACTGCTCTGTAGGGTGTGTTCCCGTTTTGCACACATTTGGTAATTAGTATAGAACAATAGGTGTGAAGTGTGTTTTGATAGCAATTATAGTCTGATTTCTGGTTTGGATTTACCTGTGAATACCTGATTTAGCTTAATGCATTCTTAAGAGGTTTAATACAATTTTATAAGCATTTTATTAAAATTCTATATATGTATTTTTGGGAAAATATTGGATTTTTCTTTAATATTATTTATTGTTAAGTCCAATTTCTTAAAGAAAGAATATATACTTTTCAATCTTGATAAAATTCTAAATGAATTAAAGATATAACATATAATAAAGAAAATAGTGAATAAGAAGTAATTTGAAAATAATGCCCAAGCCAAGAAGATGTTAAGATCATCAGATAATCAAATACATTAACTTTGTGTTTATTCTCTTATTTTTTCACTATAAGTTTACCTTTCACATACTTACTAAGCTTAGTATGGTATAGACTATAGCAACTAAGTAATTATATCACCTGGTCAAATTCCCGTTTTTCACACATTTTTTAATTACCTGTAATTAAAATGTGTGCAAAACGGGAACAAACCCTCTGTAGGAACCAGTAGTACATATATACAAATGTATATATATATAAACATACTGCGCGCAATGGTGATTGGCTGATTTTCAGATCCACTGAAATTCAAGTTTTTCATTTCTTGTTTCTTTTGAATTATATATGATTATAAATAAAAAAAAAAATGATTGTTCAAAGTTAGATATTAAGCAGAAATTTCAATAAAATAAAAATATAGTACTCAAATTGAAATTAAAAATTTGAACAATAAATAATACATACAAACTGTAAAAACATTTGGCTGTAAAAGAAAGTACAATGTGGTCTATTTGGCTACTCTATCACTAAATACAGATTGGACGGACTGACCGCAATATCACAGATACTGGACTGAAGCAAAAGGAGAAACATATAAATGAATTATAAAGGATATGCGGAATATGTAACAGGACTATGAAATATTGTTCTTTATAAAGATGAGTCTGATATACTTAAAGCTGATATATAAATCTGAATTTTATTTTTTTCTACTAACTAATTTTGTGATGAACTGTGAAATATAAATTTTCATGTCTCACATGCACCAACACTAATAAATATAGCACAATAAGAAATCATACAGAAAAATATTCACATTAGAACTCACAACCAAGAATGACGTGATTGATTGTTGTATAAGGGGACCTGTGTCTTGGGGGTGTTCCATAGATCACTTTGAAGGGGGGGAGGGGGCTTTCCTGACAGAATATAGAGATGAGTATATAATCTACAAATAAGTACATCTGCACTACAGACCCTGTAACATCACAACACAGCTAGAAAACCTGGCACCAGTATAAATCTATCTTCCTATCTAAACATTTGTATGGACTGACTCAAACACATACAAAGATTGTAAGTATGACAGAATGGCACAAAACTTTCTCTCATTACATATCAACAGGTGAAATCTGATAAGTTATGTTTTACCTTATTTTTTTCTCAAGAAAAAGATTAATAATAGAAATTTGTAACACAGAGTATATAGCGGTAATATGCTTCATTCAACATTTTTTTGAATAAAACAAAGTGAAACGAATCAAAGAGACCTGCCTTGCAATTACACTTGACGAAAAATGAACGAAAACAAAATGCAAGACAGTTATTCAAATTTCATAAATGTGCAGTTATAGAAAAAATAAGATCCTATACACAGTTTTCCATACATACAGTATTAAATTAGAAAAATATCTCTTCCTTAAATATTAAACTACAGAACATTTTTCATAAATTACAAAACCATTACAGAATAACCTCCTCAATATCGTCATCATAATGATCTACCGCAGTCACCGCGGGCCTGGCCTGGAATGTGGTGGTTGTCTGCCGCGGGCGCCTTGGTAACATTTTAGAGGAGTCTTTTGTAGAAAAGTCATCATCAATGAGAGCACTTCCACCTCCGAATAACGCGCTGGTGGAATTCTCACGCTTTGTGGCAGGTTTCTTTGCTGTAGTTTTTGAATCATCGTCATCCCAAGGGAAAGAACTCTTATTAGATGAATTCACGGTGGTTGTTTTCTTAGTTGTGGATGGCTTAAAGATATCATCGTCATCTATATTTTGACTAGTAGTTTTTGTTTGCTTGCCGAATAGATCTGACATTAAATCACTCTTTTTATTTGTCTTTTTTGGTGGAGGTTTCGATGACAAAAAGTCGTCATTGAACACAATTCCTCCACTTTTCTTTGTCGTTTTCGATGTTGTTTTGTTGCTGGAGAATGACGGCATGTATCCACCAAATTCATCCACATCTTCCTGAGCCTTCTGTTGTTTCTTCTTTTCAATATATGGAACAGTCACATCATCTCTTGCCGGTTTGCCTGAATGCATATTTTCAATTGGTTTAGAAAACGTGTAGCTACTTTTACTGGAGGCTGATCCTAGGCCCCCATCACTGTCCTTCCGACTTGCAGAAAACAAGAAATTGTCGGGTTCCTTCTCCTTTTTCTTATTTTTGTCTGTTTTCTTATCCCCAACATCCACGTTTCCTGACGTAACAAAGAATGTATCCACCTCCTTCTTCTCGGGGCCCTTGCTCTTATTCTTTCCTTCATCAATATCCTTTAACTTTGCTAACAGATCGTCCTTTTTCTTCCGTTCTGCCTGTAGTTTTTCATCCATCTCTTCTCTCTCTCGCTCCTCCCTGGCCCTGCGCTCCTGCTCCTGTCTTTCACGGTCCCTGCGTTCCTGTTCCTGCCGCTCACGCCGCTGCTGATCCTCTCGCCGCCTCGCTTCGTTATCTCTCTGTTCCTGCTCGTGTTTGAGCCTCTCTTTTTCCAGCGTTAATTTCCAGTCCGCCTCTTCGTTTTTCCGCCTCTCTTCCTCCTGTCGCTCTCTTTCTTCCCGCTCTCTTCTTTCTCGATCTCGTCTCTCCCACTCTCTGCGTTCTTTTTCTTCTCGCTCCTGATTTAATCTCCTTTCCATTTCTTCACGTTCTTTCTCTTCTTTTTCCCTCCGACTTTTCTCTTGTTGCTGTGAAATGTAAAGATAGTATTATACATTGTGACTCAGCATCTTCTTTGAATAAATGAAATTTATCGCATCACACATCATTAATCCACATCCAAGGGCAAATGAACAGTAATTGATTTTGTATGGCATGCAAATGTCATATATAGAGAAGTCATAACTTATCAAGGTCGTTATTGATTTACCATTATTACATCAAAGATGTTGAGAATATGGTTGCAGTGGATTAAATTATTTATTGTCATGTAAACTTCACATTAATTAAAATGAATAATAAGTTAATATCTAAATGCAAAAAAAAAGTTAAATGACTACAAAATATATAAAATATAGAAATAACCAAATAAATGAAAGCAATTTCAACAAACAAAAATCAAATCATGAAAGAAAGAATGTAATATTAATAAGACAAGCCTTAAAGATTCATCACTACCCAAACTTCATCCCCCATCCCCCCAAAAAAATCATAATTCAAAAAAATTATCAACACCTGTAAATTATTTTTTTTAATATCTGTTTCAAAACTCCATTATTCCAACATGGTAATTTTTCTTTTTAGATGACACATATGTAACTAATTTTTTGTATCTTTCATCTAAATCTTTGCATCAATGCAACATGCTAAGTGGAAACACAATCGTAACAAAACCAAACATTGATACATGTATTGAAGTTATCATGCAAAGGCTACGTCTCAGAAAAAAACAAATGTAAGTCCCCCACCCCATCCCCCCTCCAAAAAAAACATGAGTACAATTGCCAGGGAAGTCAACAAGCATATCGGGTTTAACTTAAATCTCTACATAAGAATCTTTACAGGAACTAAACATCATGCATTTTTTCATGCAAAGACCAAGTGTGCAAAATTGTCACCTCATCTGCAATAGCTGCCCCAAACTCCTCTAGTTCTTTCTGAAAGTCATGTACAATACCTGTTAGTTTGATAGACAGGTTTTCAGATTTATTTTTGACTTAGACTTTCTGCTGATCATGAACCTTACGTAGTAACAAAAAAAAAAGTTTGTAAAATAGAGGCTGTATATGGAAAAAATGTAATTAATGCAATCTGAATAAATATCAACTGTGTTGTCAATCACGTAATTACTTAGAACAATTAAGATATATTAATCCCACACACACTGTTCAATAATGCATAGACAAGATATCAGAAAATCAATGAATCAACTGGATTCTTCATGTTACGGAATGTACGTGCTACACATCACAGCATGGTGCATAAGACAAACGTTTAGTTTTCAAACACAACTAATGAATAGAAAATTGATGAACTTTTTAAAAAAAAAAAAAACATTTTAACTACAGTTCTACAGAAGAAAAAAAAAACAAATACGAAAAACTACACCCAAATCGTGGTAATTAAGAGATATTGACACAGACTTTGAATGAAATCCACACACATCCACAGCAAACAGACAAAACACAGGACGGAATACTGATTAATGGCAGAATAATTAACACCCTCAGACTAATGTCTTTGAAAGTTAATTGTTTTCTCAATTTAGTAAAATTTTGTTCGTGATTCAGAGCTTGCTCTTATAAAATGCTTAGATGATATTTTACATGTATCTTTCAGAGCAAGAAATGTTAGAATGGCCTTCACCAATATAAAGAGAAGATTAAATAGTGATTTCAGTAACGTTTCAAAGATCATATAATGCTTAATGCTTAACCTACATGTTGAACTTTGGTATCTCAAACATGATATCTTGAATACCATGGATACTGTAGACATACTTTTTTCCACAGGGTCATAATTTCGCAGAATCTCAATTACCGTTTAATCCCCGGGTTGAAAATTATGCAGATTTCTCAGACTGTCACTATATGTCTTGCATTTATATTAAGTAGGCTTGGACAAATTTCCGCGGAAAATGTGTGACAGCGTACATAGGTAAATTAATACCACATGGAAAAAAGTACTTCTACAGTATATCAATGTTATTTGAAAGTCTCAACCACTTAATGTTATTCTAAAGTTAATTCTACTTTTTTTAAATATTGAAACTTCTAACACCTTGAATTTTTTCCGTGGTTCCATCAAGTTTGAGATAAATTAAATATGGATTGATTGTACATGTACATGTATACAAAATGATTTAATATTTGAAATAAAATCTTTAGAAAAACCCTATAAGCAACACCAATTCTAAATGAAAACAAATCTGTTTAATTGCAAAACAGGGGGTTATGCTTCCATAAAAACATGTAAACTCTACATGATAATGTAATGTCAAGCTCCTAAAGTTAGAAGTGAACACAACTGAGACAGCTACATGTGTAATGGTTAGATCATAAAGAACTCTTAAATACACAGCAGCCTGAGAGTCAAACGGCCACGTAAGTTACCTCTGGTCGAGCGGTGCTACCAGGGAATTTAAAGCCAAACGGTTTTCTACCCGTACTGGGCAGGGGAGGTTTATTTTCCTTGGCTGATTCGTACTCGTGATCCCCAGGGGCAGGGCGTCTCCAGGTGGGGGCAGGGGCATATTCTGTTGAGGTAGAATACCCCTTGCTCTGCGAGTTCTGTGTGGAAAATTTATATATTCCAAATATTTCGACAAAATTTATCTGAGTATTTCCAATATAAAAAAACAGTAAAATATACTCTTCAGTGACAATGCAGTGGTAAAGGGACATTTCCAAGTTGTGGCACCATTGGTTAATTGGTAGGGTTGTTGAAGATAGAGATAGCTGTAATTCTGACTGTTAGGAACTTAGGATCATTCAAACTGTTCAATATTTGTGTGTGCTTTTGGTAAACTTGAAATCAATGGTGCAGGGTAGACTGAGTGTGTGAAGATTACAATTTAGTTTTTCTAATTTGCAAAATTTGTACCAGAATTATTGTAGTCTACATGTAAATTTATTTCTTCAAACTCTTATGTAATCATTAAGTACTGTTAACTTAATTCATAATTAGAAGAAAAGAACTGAAAATTTAAGTGCATGCAGAAATAAACAGAAAATATTGCAAATTATTAAAAATTCAGCAGAAATACAATACAACAACAAAAAAAAAAAAGATTGGGAATTTCCAAAAGTTGAAAAAGTAAGGACTACAATGTACGAGGGTCATTCAAAAAATACGTAGACAATGCTTCTCATCGTCATATGATTATTACAAGATTATAGATCAACACATTTTCGTAAACATAAACATTTATTTTGTCGAAGTGTGAAGTTTCATTCCATTTGATTAAACAGAACTCACGTTAGCCAAAATTAAAAGCAACATGTTTTGTTACCACGGAGCACGGTTAACCAATATTGTAACGTCAAAAACAACGCTGAGAAAGTTTGCCAAAAGTATACACATTTTTGTTCTTTCAAACACGGTTTGTTGCGTCTTCTCAATTCAAAACAATACTGTAAACCAACTTTTATTCGCGACGACTTTATTTCGCGATTTACTAGGGATGAACTAGTTTGCGACGATTAATTTTCACGATCAAGCCTTTTGGATCTGCAGTTTTATAGACAAGTACATTTTAAGGACCGGTTCGCGGCGAGAAATATTCGCGATGACGACGCTCTCGCGAACTTCGCGAAAATTTATCGCTCGCGAATAAAAGTTGGTTTACAGTAATCCACAATACTTAACACCTGGTTTGCTAACAATTGTACAAATATAGCTTGAATTAGAATGTTATTGTTTTCAAATTCTTTGATTTACCATGCAACTTTATTATTTCTGCAACATTGAAGCACAAATCACGTTCAATGACGTTCCTAACTATTTTGACAATATTTTTAACTTTAACCTGTTTCTTTGCAGACAATCTATCGTCCGATTCAAACTCACAACCACTCAAAAATTGTATTTTCAACTAAATACAAATACGCAGATTTTTTTCTATACAGATTCTGATTTATAAGGATTTTTTAAGCTTGTAGAAAAAGTTTCCCAAATGTAAAGTCTAATTTTATTGCTACTTGCTGCTCCGTGACGTCCTCCAACATCATGTGTTTTTTTTTGCCTTTGTTAATCAAGTCTATATGTATTTAGAAGCTGATATCTTTAAAATGAAACGAGATATTACATAACCTGATTTCATTTTAATTAATACAGCAATACTTTATTTAAACATGTAAATTTTATTTCGATTCAGTTCCATTTATTAGAGGTATAGCTGTAAATACTATAAAGTGAAAATTAGAAAATTTCTAAATTTTGACGGTGCTCCGTGACCCCATTTTTGCTGTTCTAAATCCTTGGTAATTTTAATAAATATGAGGATACATTCCAATTTTTTTACTCAAATTATTTGAATCTGTTGTTAAAATATTTGTACCAAATTTGGATATAATATGACGTTAAATAAAAAAGTTAGGACAAAAGTCTACGAACTTTTTGAATGACCCTCGTACATTGATAAAAACCAAACCAGGCTTGTGTAAGGGAGATCACTCACAGAGTAGACATGTACTGGTGGAGTTATATACCTTTTCTGGACTATTATAACTATTGTATGTGTCATAGTCATAAGACCTCTGTGTATCTCGGCTGTGTTTGTCTATATTATCACTAAAGGCCATCCTAGGACCATCACCTCGCCCTTTCCTTGACTAGGGAGGAAAATATACACAATATTTTTAAAACTCATTTATCATTTCTATTATGATTTTTTTTTTTTTTTCTTATAGACATATCACAGTTAGTAAATAATATCGGTAAGTACCAAAACCTCTATACATGCAGTAAATACATTTCCTCACCTACTACAAAATATACTATAATTTATTCATGTGACTCTGCCATTGTCTTTCCAGATTCAAAAAGAAATTTCTTTCTCTTACTACTGTAAATCACTTTTTATTTGTGAGAACTTTATTTTCGCGTAATTACGGGAGACGGTATGCTCGCGAAAATTTTATTCTCACATATAATAGAATTCCTTAAGATTATATAGAGCAGTGGCCAGAATTCGTGAAAATTTTGTCTTGCTAATCAGGAGTCATTGGCTATCTCGCGAAAATAAGGTGTGGCAAAAATTAATTGATCTACAGTATTGTATTCATTTTAATTGTATTCAAATAACCCCCCAAAATGTTAAAAGATCATTTGAAGATGTCTTCTTCACTTTACAATTCTTAAAATAACCCTAAATAAATATCCAAATACCAGCTATATTATACCTTCTTTACACCCATTCAGATACCTCAGTAATACATGTATCAGCAATGCTCATTTTCCTTTTCCTATGACAGAAAAAGCAATTAGAGTTATCTCCCTTCATAACACAATACCCACCTCTTTCTGCTTTCTCTCCTCCTCTTTCCTTTTTTCCTCATACAACTTGACCTTTTCCCTGGGGGTCAGATCTTGCAGTGAGGGTGCCCTTTTTCTTGCTTTAGGTGGGGGTGTGTCGTGTGGGGTTCCCCCATAGGAAGCCGGAAGCCGATGAGGGGCACGGGAACGGTTAGCGTAAATATTCTTGATCTGAAGTTCTTTGTCTTTCTCCTGTTTGTATAATATTACAATCAATAAGGGCTGAATAAAATGTCACCGTGATATTAAAATTAACAATGATAAAACTACTACAGGAAATTTTTTTTTTAAAGTTGGAGGACCAATTTTGACTAAGCATATAGAATTGATGGTATTCTGTAAGTGTATTACATTTGGCATGTACGATGTTTGGCCAAAATTCAATTTTCAATAAGTTAGTGTTGATTTGATTTAATTAGCGCTGTCTGAATTTGCTAGTTATTAAAGTTAATATACAAGCCGCTAAATGTAATACGTTTACAGTATACTATCCCCCTGTCTATAAATAACATATCAGCCAAATATTAACTAACTTTTTTGACTGTTGCCTTATTAATTACCTTGAGTAGTTTTTCCAGCTGATTATTCTGATCTCGGAGGCTATCCATCTGCTTGGTTAGGTCTCGGTTCCGGGCCATTTCTATCCCCAGCTCATGCCTGTGATTTTTGTTCAGATTTACAATGTGTTTCTCCAGATCCTGCAAAAATACACAAGCTTTGTCTATCAGAGTTACAGCTCCATTCAGCACAATTGAGGAAAAAACACTTGTTTTTACAAAATGGATTTATTAAGTTTGTGGCCTCACAGAAACCTAACCCTGCTTGAAATTCCCGGCATAAATACATACATTTATGTACATACAGTTTCCTCAGTTTTTTCGGTGGGTATTTTGTTTGTGAAATTGATATAATCAAAGATTGATTATAATCCTTGCAATTTACAGTAGAACTTTAAATATCAGATATGACCTAGACCTTAGAGAGTCCTGATTATGCGATTGATCTTGAACTTTTTATAAACCTAAAATTTTATGAGTTTAGGACAGAATTCAAGTGTTTGGCAGGTAAAAAAGACCCACAGAAACAGAGGAGAGAATAAAAACTGCTGCTCGTTCTTTTATCATTTCGTTTAAAAAAATGAATGAAGTAAAGTGAACTCCCTTTATTTATAAAGTTCAACAATAAATGACCACATAGAAATTCACAACAAATTGCACATTATGCTAACAAACAGCTAGATCTATAACATAGACTATATATATCCAGTAGACAAGTACATGTAACATTTTCATCTTGTGATTGAGACAATGTTGAATGTTTTATACCTTATCAATGTTAATAACTAAATCAGCAGTTTTAGGTCAGTGCAATTCAATCTGTCTACAGCAATCTTACCACACACACTATACATGTATTTTCAAAAGTTTGTATTTAAAGTGCAATTCTAACTAATGGTTTAATACCTATTAGATACATGTGATAGTTAAAATTTCAATTTTTTCCTGTACTTTTCTAGGAATCATCACCTCCAGTGAAGAAAAAATATCCTATAAAGGAGATTAAATTTTCATCAGAAGTCTTGAAATATAAAAATGACTTTGTCATTTAAAAAATATAACTCAATGGTGCATGTATATTTTCCCAACACTTTTTAAAAGTGTTTATATGTTTTGTTCTTAAACTTCAATAACCTCAGAAAACCAGTGCTGTAAAAATAATTTTCTGCAGTTTTGACAAAACTACCCCTTTCACGTTAGATTTTACCAACTTTAGAAGCGCCTAAAAATTGTTATAATTTGGGAGACTAAGATCTATTACAAGCAAAGTATCATTTCCTGTCATATTTATATAAAAGACCAACATCAGCACATCTAATACTTTTTTTTTAAAAATTCTGTGCACATTTCTACATACCGTAAATCTGGAAATTTTTACGTCAATTTTATTTTGCGAATTCGGGTCAATATGTTGTTGATTAATTTTTACGTTTCAAAATTTTGCGAATGACCACTGCTTTGTTTATATTTTCTTATCGGTGATTTATTTTTAAGAAAAATATTTTTGCGAATGCAATGTACTCGCAAATTTGCTAAAAATTTATCTACAGCAAAAGTTTCCAGATTTACGGTATATCTTTTAGTACCCTTACCACCCCTGAAATCTGTATATTCCATGTAAACAACCTTGTTACCCCTGATATCAGTATTTTCTTTGTATAAACTTGTGTTTCCTTTGATATCTGTATTTTCCCTGTATACACCTTTGTTACCCCTGATATCTGTATTTTCCCTGTAAACACATTTGTTTCCCCTGATATCTGTATTTTCCTGTATACAACTATGTTTACCCTGATATCTTTTTTTTTCCCTGTATACATCTTTGTTTCCCTGATATCAGTATTTTACCTGCATACACCTTTGTTTCTTTATCTTTTTATACACCTTTGTTTACACCTTTTTTTCCTTACCTTGACCCTGATTTCCTTCTCCTCCAGTTCTATCTGCAGCCTCTGGTTCTCCTTCTGAAGCTCGTCCCTCTCCTTCAGATTATTTTGGTCGGCCAGAGACTTGTACCGCTTTAACTTGCCCTTGACCTTGTCAAGTTCATCCTCGGCATCCCTGAGGTAGCGATCCGTCCTTTCGTATTTCTCCCGTGTTTTACGTAAGTTCTCCTTCAGCGTTCGCACCTCGTTTTGGTGCCTGGCAATGATCTGTGGAAGCTCGCCCTCGGTTTCCTCGTACTTTACGAGGGCCTTCTCTTGTCGGTGCTGCATTTTCTTGAGGAGCTTGTTCTCCTCTTTGAGGTCCCGGAATGCTGTCTGCATGTCCTCGATCTGGTTCCTGAGTTCGTTCAGTTTTAGGTTTTTGGCAGACATCATTCTCTGAACAACGCCGTCCATTTTGGGTTCGGAGTTGGCCACTGATGTTCGGCCCATAGTATTTCTGCCACCCCGGCCTCGGCCGCCCCTGTGTCCACCAACTAAAAATAGAAAATGACCGGTTAATGGCAGAATAGTAAAAAAAGATTAAACCATACCTATATAATTACAATTTTTATTATTAATAAATTTCATATTTAAAACAAGAGTAGATGTTATACATTAATTCAAAGAATCAAAATTTAGACTAGTCTTTCATTCGTCCTACTATATTTCTTAGACTGCATCCTTACACACATCACCATTATCATGCTAATCTGTTACATGCAAATAAAAAAAAAAAAAAAAAAAAGTATATTTATTATCACACATTAATTATTTTAAGATACACAATGACACCACAAATTACAAGTTAGGGATAATTTATAATTCTTCATATCTCTTAGTGATTATTGTTTATTAAAAAAAAACTCCATACCCAAAATAAACAAAATTATTTTTTATATGAAATCTACCAGCATACAATGTACTCATAGATAAATGTATAGCTCTAATGGTCAAAGGTACAAAAACATGACAATGAATGAAAGGCAACTCAACGAAAAACATGGATGTCTTGGGCCACAATGCTAACCTATTTCATCCGATTGAAAATGCATTAATTTGAGTGGCCTTTTTTTCCATTCTTTCTTTCTTAGAAGTAAAGACTATATGAAAATAACTCTCAGTCAATTGCAATATTCAACAAAGAGTACAGTGACCAAGATAAAATACTTCCTGGATCTCTTTGAAAATGATGTACATGCAAACATTCTTAATCACAAAAATGTGCCAAAATCCAGCATCTGAAGCAGAAGAGTTTTCTCCTTTGTTCAAGTTCTTTATTTAAGCCTAAGTTTCTTGGTGATAGATGCACCCATAACTTTTACCTGGTCCATTATCAAAATGTTGACATTCAATGGAAAGTCCATTAGTATGAAAAATCAGCTTTTGCACAACATAGGGCTAATATTACTAAAATTCTAACAAATTTATGTCACTTTCACAAGAAATTTTAATTTGGCATCTGAAGCCAGCCTTTAAAAGGGAATCATAAATATGATTTAGCTTCTAAATATAGTCAAGAAAGTAAAAAGGCTTAAGCACAAAACAAGCCATTGAGTAGAAGACATACTCAACGATGTAATTGTCAACAAAAATAAACAAAAACTGTTATGTCCTCTTCCAATATAAACTCTTCCATTCTTTAATATATTCCATGAAAGAATAGATGTTTACTAATACTGCTTTGAGTGGTTGGTAAAATTACACATTGATTGTTTGTAAATATTGATTAATTGTGTTTACACTCTGAAATTTAGATACTGAGAGAAAGGGACAGTGTATTCTACCATAGAGGCCCAAAGATGACCTTGAGGATTTCTGAATGTCAATCAAGAAATGTTATTGCCCTGTGTCCTTGCTCCTTACATGCAATTACAAGAGGACACTTTTTTAGCCAACTCAGTAAAAAGGGTTCTAGTTTATGATGAGGATTCCTTAGGACAAATCATTAGGTTGTCTCAACTTATCTCTGTACCAAATTAAGATATAATCAAACTTCGTAATATTAAAACTTTTTAAGGCATAATGGACCCAGATTTGATGGCAAGCCACAAGTCAAGTTCTTCTGGTAAAAAAGTCAACACTGTCTCAACCAGCCAGGAGTTAAAGCAGTCAATACAAGCAGCTTTTCCTTTTAAAAAACATCAATGCAGGACAATCTTAAATAAGAATTGTACCCTTAGTTTTTTTGATTTTTGCAAGCAGTTTTTACAGACAGACAGGTAGACCAAGAATCTCAGAGGATCAATGTACAAGCTTGGATAGGAAAGGATCGATTGGTATCTAGGGTCAGGTGAAAAACATAAGATGTAGCATGCTACCTACAAAGTACAATGAGGAAATAGGATAAGAAAGATCAAGGGACCCATCTGAAAACGGTACAGACTTTAAGATATCAAGTAGTCTTAACAGTTGTACTTAGATATCAGGAAATTCTTTTCAATGGCTATGGAAGGAAGAAAGCCAGAGAGGAAAACTGATAATTTCAAATCCCTTATAATCTAAAATGTTATGGCCTAAAACTTATGTGGTATGTAACGATAATCTAACCCATTTAACCAGAGTTATTCAATAAGGACTACAGAGGCATGCATTTGGTGATCTGAGTGACAGTGTATACTGACAGCATGCAACTCCATGTGATTCATATAAACAGGTTACTCAAACATGTCTTATAGGCATTCCTCCTCATACTCATATCTACAGGTGTAATGGATAATGTTTTGGCATAAGTAAGTTTTTTAGAAAACATAGCTTTAAATGGGTATACATATTCAAGCATAAAGGCCACACCACATTGTAAGCTTGTTAAGTCTAGTTTCACCTTTCTTTTTAGGATAGTAGACTTCAGTAAATGTTTGACTCTTGGAATCTGAAAACATGACGTAAATATAGACATAATTGACATTTTTATTTAGATTTTAAAAAAATGCTGCAGTCACAATACCCCTATAAACATTAAATTACTTACTGTTTGGTAAACTATCTCCTCTTGAAAGTACATGTAATGCCATTTTTAAAATTTCATTTGCTGAACAAAATGATAAAAAGTTTTTTTTTAAATCCTTGAGTTTTAATTAACACTCGGATTTCTTTGCATCTATTTTCCAATGAGACTACACACTGCTGGAACACAATGTACTCAATATCTATAAACTACAACCAATGAAATTAGTGAGATCATCCACAAATGTCAACTGTTTGGAATGTATGTCAAATTCATTAACAGATGTACCATATCACACATGAAACATGGAGTAAAAAGCGTATCCCAATTAATGTGCCATATTACATAGTAAAAAGCGTATCCAATCAAACTGGCTGCAGCACCATTTGCAGGTTTAAAAAAAATTGCCATTAAAAATAAATTACAAATCTTTTGTTTAACGAGAAGCCACTATTGATCGATTTTTGCATTGTCTTAAGAAAGCCATAAACATAGTTATAAGGAGAAATGCGTAATGCCCCACTGCAATCATTGTGTCTGTACCCACACTAAATAAACAAGACAATGGGCTTTTTAAATTGACCGAAAAAATTGTACATTACACACAGGTAATTGCTAAAACATAAGGTCAATGGGCTAATGGATATAAACAAAAATCTCACAGTTTATCTGCCCCTTATCAGAACTACTGATTTACTCTATACTCAATAAATGGCAGTGCTAACAGTGGTGATGACAATAGTTTTATTTCAATTATTAAAAGATGGATGTTTTTGATAACTTATTCTTTACAAATACATGCTTCTAATTTTGTACTTTTTTTTTTTTTAATAAGTTAGTGGAGAGGAAAGGGTGTAACGGAAAGTTTATAAAACTTGTTCACTTGAAACTACAGAAGCTAGGTATAATATTCATTACTGAACTAATTTTAAATAAATCATTTCAACTAATAAGAAAAAAAACAATCTAACAATTAGGACAAACTTAGAGAATAGATGAGTATTTACATAAAAGATTTAAGATTTGATTGTTTTGATTAATCTGAATTATCTGGACTTTGATAATTCTATTTATGCCACTTAGAAGTTTAAATTTTAATATTTTTATGACAACAATCTTTCAAAAGGAACTTCACTTATTTATGTTCATACAATTGAATATTGATTGAAGAAAATGATTTTAATCCTATTTGTCTGAATTTTAAATGGTTAACAATAATAACATAAATGATATAGATGAAAAATTCATCTTGTATATTGTGATCATTCTTAAGATTTAAATTCAAATTTCTTTCTTTCTACTTTTGTTCAAATCTGATATAAGTGCAAAAGCTAGAAAATAAATTACTTACAAAAAATATTAACCTAAACAGTAGAGTGGTTACGACTGCAAGTGTTAAATTTACAACAAAAAAATGTTATTTTAAACGAGTTTTAACAACAACAAAAAAGTACAGAAACTTTAAATACGTACTTCCTCGTCTTTACATATCATACATAAGCGTCTAGACATTTTTATTATTAACCTGAATGATTTTATTCTGCTATGAACAAAGAAATTATTCTTAAAATGTCAAAAAATCCTTCATCACAAGGGTATATAGAGGATATCTATATTGTGTGATTTGATATTGGCTTTATCCAACGAGTTGAAATGGTGTATATATTCGCGAGGCGAGTTGGATAAAGCCAATATCAAATCACACAATTATAGATGTTCTCTTTATCTCAAAGGACTTTCGTTTTAACAAAACTTTGAGACTTCCCCTGCCAAACTACATGAATGATTGGTAATTCAAATTGATGACGTATAACTTGATGACGTAGCACCGTTGATGTTGACATACCTCAAAAGAAAGTAGATCGGATTCATAATTTAAAATTTTTGCTATCTGCATCTTTGAAAACATTATGTGACAATTGCTGGAGCTTTACATCAAACAGACTTCTGACTGAAAGTTGTAAGGACCATTGGATCATGAAAATGAACTCTTTGGACGATGGCAGTACAAAACGTGATAGGCAAGGCTAGGGGCCTACTTGTAGATTCATTGTTGATCCATGGTAAGTTACACCTACATTACTAGGTAGGCATACGTAGTATACCGGGTAATATAAGAAAGTCTTATTGAAGATGTTAAAGGAATCTTATAACAACAACTTAACTGCAAGCCTTTACTTTCTCCGAAAACGATTTAAAAGGGGGGGGGGGGGGGGTAACATATGTCTTCAAGTAGCCAATACAGGTTCCTTGATAAAATGATTAAGACATTTCTTTGACATATACGAGTCTTTTTCTGGCTTTTAACGATATTATCGCTCTTTACCATTCATTTTATTAGGGCAATAATAGGGATCACAAATAAAAGTTTCAAATAAAATTTTGAAGCGAGGGATCGTGTCAAAACCGGAAGTGCTATTGATAAAGCATCTACCCGTTGATAAAGCATAAGTTTATCCAACGGCCTGTATCACCAACACACTCATAAAGTTGAGTGTATCGAGTAACTTAATTTTGAAACAATGAAATTTAATGCAGAAGAAACCTTTTTAGATGACAAATGAACAAAATCTGATCTCCATGAAAATGTGTGCTTCTACAGTATATACTCATTACTGACTGTTTATATGTATATTTTACCTGGTTTAAACTTCCCAAAGTTCCTGCCCCCTGTATGAATGCTTTATAAAAACACTATGTATATTTTTACCTGGCTTATACTTCCTAAAGTTCCTGCCCCCTGCTATATACTATTACTGACACTATGTATATTTTTACCTGGTTTGTACTTCCTGAAGTTCCTGCCCCCCGTACTTTTGGTTGCTCTTGGGGCATCATCCTCGTCGCTGATAAAGGAATCGCTGTAATCATAGTCCGACATTTTCTCCTCTTCAGTTAACCAACATAACACTGATCTGTAAAATAACACAGAAAATAGGAAAACTCATTGCTGCATGATAATGAAACAAGAACACTGGTACAGCTTTTACATTTTTTTTAAAAAATAGCCTAAAGACTCTGTGAACCCAAAGCTGGGACAGGAAAAAAACAACAAAACCTTGAATACATGCATGTATATTGCAAGCATCTTTAGAAGCAATATACATAATATAGAATTAACAGTTTCATTTTCAAAATTTATATGCTTTCCAAGACAGTTCAGCTAAAAAATTCTTCTGTCTCAACATATCAATCATAAGATTTTTCAATCTCTATCTGTCTCCATCAGGTGGCTATTTATATATATTAAATTATATATATATATATATATATATATATATATATATATATATATATATATATATATATATATATATATATATATATATACAGATTAAATTGCCAGTGGCCAGATAGGTCAATTGGTAGAGCACCTGACTGGAGATGCAGGGGGCCTTGGTTAGAATCCTGGTCCCCTGCATTTGTCTATTTCTCTCAATACATTGGCATTTTCTTGAAATTAAGAAAACGATGTTCTCAATAAATCTATATGCACTGTATATTTAGGCTAAAGTTACAAGGGATATAATCAAGAGAGCATGAACACTTCATAGAGAAAATGTGAGAGGTACGACTATGATTACATGTATACCCTTGAACTTTAGGAATAATATTTTGACAATGAACCAAAAAAAAAATATCCAATTGCCACAGTAAATCATTTATATTTTGAAGATTTTGCTCTGTTGCCTTTAAAATAAAGTAATGGTCCTTTAACGATAATTGTGCATGCTGTTCAACTCTTTTGCAGGGCAAAATGATATATATTTTGGTGAAAATAAGATGTAAAATCGATTGTTTAAATACTGTAATTAATTATCTATCAACAAAATCTTTGCCAAACATTAATAATTTGCCCTGCAAAGAGTAGGACCACAATTATCATGAAAGGGCTATTACCCTTAATTATGATTATACACCGAGATAAAAACGTATACTTTTTTTGAATCACTGTTTTTCTGTTAGATAAGTTGTAGGCCTACATATTATATAAAATCAATCATACACATGCTTTCATTGACAAACTTGTGAGCTAAAGTCCTTACAACTACCATATAATAAAAAATGAAATGTCTTTGAAATATATATTTAACACATTAGTAATTAATTAATCTTAGATTATCTGCACTTATAACGATGCCATAAGTGTAAGAGGTATAATCACAACTTATATTTAAAAACAGACTGGCTTATATATAAGGAATATGCACACAGAACTTAAAATGTCAAGACTACAATATCTAGTATTGAAAAATTTCAAGCTATGATAACTTTTTTGCTGTAAAGTGCATTTCTGAAGCATAATTGTTACCATTAAAATTGTCGAACAGGTGTTCTGTCATTCAATCCATTGCATCGCTCATAAACATGTGTCTGCTTTACGACATGGTAAGAAAATATGCGTGAACCGGTGTGACATTTGTTTACCTGCCCAGCAACAAGAAAAACGGATGTGTGGAATTTAGTCGACGTCACAGAAATTGTGCACCGGAAAAGGAATGACGTTGCAAAGTGTGTGTGAAATCTGACCCGGAAAGAGTATCAAAATACAGAGAAATCCCTACCAATCCATCTAAATCGGGAAACATCTGCAACTATTTATCGTATGCAAGTTTGCTTGCAGCTTGAACATCGCACAATTTCGTTTCTTCTTTCCAGATTTTTAGCAGAATGGGAATCCGAGTGTTTATTACAAACATTTCTAGCAGTACTGATGTAAGTGTTCTGCTTTGTTTACAAAATTTGACAGTTCGAATTGCCACACCCACCTGTGAAGGAAACATTTAAATTCTTTGTTTTTAACAAGTAAACAAATACATCTGATCAATAATAAATGTTAAGCATTGCATTTGCAATCGACAGTAATGTATCGGTGGCACTTGTGTCTGTATTAATAAATAGGTTTTTCCCCAAATACAGCAAGGTATCCAACTGCGAATTACATTATAAAAGGTCCACCACAATCTCTTGATTAAGCTATAGCTTGAAATATTTATATAGCTTTATTTAGCTATTCAAAATAGCTTGATAAAGCTATTAAAATGCTAATAAAAATTTTTATTTAGGAAAAAGATACAAGTATCGTTGGATGCCCTAAATTCATTAATATGTTTTACGGTGTGACCGTTGAGGCGACCGCAGTTGTACCCTCAAAACACTTGAAAAATTGATCAGCCACTTCAAACATCAAGTCTCACGAGACATCTCGACTAGCTGTGACGTCACACAACGTCACGAAGCTCGTCGGAGCTTACGGAAACGTCCGAGCGTCTGGTTTAAACAATAGACCTAGCACAATTTTGGTCGAAAAACATTGCAGAGTTATTTTTTGTTTCTTTGAAAGATTTCTACAAACTGAAAGCTTTTTATGCTTTACGTTATTGTTTATTTATTTATCTATTTCACAGAAGCAACCGACATGACTTAATAAGCATATCGTCAAAATTCGTAAGTTTCCGGTGACATCATATTATCATTTCCGAAGGGCAAGGTAATTAAGGCCAGTGTTGTGGCATGGGGGTATTTTTTTGAATAAGGCAAGGCAAAATCATTTCGTTAAGACTTCGGTAAGAAACAATGTTCCTTTATTTTTTTTACTATTTTTGATTTATTTGCGCAAAGGACATTGGGTAGTGCAGGAATTTTAATGTTGCACAGAGAAATTTGGCTGACGTATGTACAGGTTTCAATCCGAATTTCCTCTGTTCTTACACGTTAGTCTATTGAGCTCGCTATGATATCCTTGAATTGTGCCCTTATTATTTTGTCAATCTCTTAAAATTGTATCCAATGCAGGGGGAGATTTTACTGATCCCAGGATATGCCCACTAATTTTACTTTGACATAACTAAAATTTTACGTCAATCAAAGTCTGACAAGGGTTTGTCAACTTTTTCTTGCACATTTTTCGACTGGATAGGGTTAGTCTTGCTTCCAAGAGTTTGCCAGAATCACTCATTTGCAAGTGTTTTTATTTTCCTGATCAGTCAAGCACTATTGTTAAAATTGAGAATAATCACTATATTGCTAATTGCTAATTAGTTAGTGTGCTAATTTAAGTTTCAAGTGGGCAGCTGAATTTCAGAATTAACATTATAGACATGATGGAAGTAAAAAGATGGATAAAAATGACATTTTGTGCAAATATTTCTCATTTATCACTGTTTATTTTGATTTTTGAATACAGAACTTATTACAAAGGATTGATTATATTCTTGAAAATGACCTTAGTACACATTTCTATTGCTCTAGCTGGAAAATCTCAAAATAAAGGTGATCACTGATGGAGAGTTACTGATGCAAAAATTTACTACATCATGCCTTCACAGGCTCTTACCTATCATATACATTAATGACTTTCCGTGGACGTCCAAGTGTTTCTACACTGCGCTTGGTTAGAGAAAATTCGACCTAATCATCTGAAAAAGGCATTTAAAAATGGCAAAGAATAGTTCTTTCGCTCAGATTTCAATATTGATGAACCTATTACATCGTAGAAATTAAACTGCAGTCGTTGTGTAGGGCAGTCTTGCATCCTTTATTTGAATGGCTGGGAGAGGGGTGTTTTCAACAGTATAATTAGTATAAATGTGTTACTTTCTAAAGTTATAATATAATCATTTAACACTTTTATCAAATCTCTGATGTTTTGAAAAGTAAGATTTTATCATTAGCCTTATTGTATTCAATTTTGAAAATTATTAGATAAAAAATTCAAATATTTGTAGATTACTGTTTGTTGTGTTTCTTTTGCATTTTAGCATATATTAATCTAATGATATTTCAGATCAAGAAAAAACAGAGAGAATTGCTGCAGACCTTAGAAAGTTTGAAGATAGAGTTTGAAGCAATAGACATATCCGATCCCACGAAGGAGGAGGAGAAAAAGTTTATGAGGGCTAATAGTATGCCCCCTTCAGAAGGCAAGGTGCCCCTCCCACCCCAGGTGTTTAACAATGACGATTACTGCGGGGTAAGTTGTGTCATTAGGTATACAGGTAAATAATGCTGTCCAGCTATAAATATTATAGAGAGTTTTCCATAGGTCTGAATATAGCAAGAGTTATTTCCCATTGGCCACCACATTAGAGGTCTAAATGGTCATGTTCTTTCTTCAACCAACTATATCTATTGATATATTGGCCGTTCTGGGGAAGGAAGCATTATATACATTTCTTACCGGTCCTCTTATTCAAATTGCTGAAATCGTGGAGTAAAACTGTGTATAAAAATTTCTTTTTACTTTGCTATTGCAGGATTTTGATAAATTTTCGGAGGCCTTAGAAGATAATCAGTTATATGAATTCCTTAAACTTGCACCACCAAAGGAAGTCTCTCAGGCATCTGTTACAGTGACAGGGGTAAATATTCACATCAATTTATAAAATGAATGTTTCCAGCAGTCCTTATGATTGGTTCTGTATTACATAATCAACACATTCTTACAATGGTGGCTGTGGTTCCAAGTCATCTAACATGTATTAAGATGATAAAAAAATATTTTTTGCTAATAAGTTAGAGATAAGGATACCATTATTATAGTTAAGACTCTAAAAATGTCTTGGTCTCCCATGTTTATCAGGAAGAAGAAGAAAAGAAAGATGAGGTATACCAGCATGGGCATGGAGTTCAAAGTTCAGAAGTCATTTCTTTTATAAGTGCATACTCATCAAGCTCTTATTCTCTTGAGTTAGCTTTAGAGCTTTCAACACATTTTAGAAGCTCTGAAGGTATTTATTTTTCAAGAAGAAAAGGCATTTAGCACAAGCAACTTTACAATTACTCATCATGAATTTTTCTTGAACAGACTGCCTCGTATAATTACACTAAAAATAAGTTTTGCTCATATTTAAAACTATATATGCAGTATGCACTCATAAAAATAAATGACTGATTATTTATTACTAAACTAAGAGTTACTTTGCAGCAGTTTGTCACCAATTTATTCCCTTTGCATTATCACATTAACTGTTAGTGTATTATCATTCGTTTATTTCAAGAGAATTTAGGACGTTATATGAATATGGAATGAACAGAAATGCGTTAAAAGAAAGGTTGATGGATTCAAATGAAAATTTCTGAAAAAGTATTCTAATTATAAGATATTGTAAATGTATACCTAAAATCTGGTGCTGGATTTATATTGTCAATGCAAAGAACTTGGATGATAAATCAATATTGTTTGGGAACAAAAAACCCCTGGGTGATAACTTGATATTGTGTTTATACAGGATGAAAGAGAGAAGGAGGATGAGGTATTGGAGCATGGGCATGACCTGTAGAGTTCATAGGTCTTCTCGTCCACCAATCACGATTCTGATGATCACTTGTTAGTTATTATGTCCTTACTCGTTCAGTTGTTTTGAAACTGTCACTTAGAACAAGATGCTGTAAAATTTAAAAACACTTACTATTTTAATTTTTAATTTTGTTAAGTTAAAAAAAAAGTGTACCAAAATTAGTATATACCGGTAGTACAGTTTTAATCCATTGGGTGTGATTGGTGGAAGAGATGTGCAGTTAGTTAAAAAGTTTTACAGGAGTTTATATATACTTAAGTATTTTGATATTTTTTTAATAATTGGAAATTTTGCATTTTACTAACAGTATTATTTCAAATGCTTGTATATAAAGAACTAGAATATCCAAAATTGTAGTAGGATGGGGGAAAAGCTTAAACATTAAAGTACACATTTATCATTTAAATGGTTAATAGTTTGTGATGAATGATAAACTGTAGGAAAAAGCTGTTTTGATTGAGGATGTTGCTGCTGAAGATGCAAAGAAAAATGAGGAGGAAAAAGCAGAAACAGGAGAGAAAGCTGATCAGGAGACAAGTGAAAAAGAGGCTGTACCATCAGAGGATAAGGTGGAAGGTGAAAGGTCAGAGGGTGACTCAAAAGAGGAGGGGTCACCACCAGAGGGTGCTGATGAGAAGGCAGGAGGAGATGTAAAGGAAGAGAATGAGGAAGCAAGGAAAGAAGAGGAGGTATAGCAGGCATGGGTTGAGGGGATGATGTCCCATTGCCATAACAGAAGAACTTTGATCCACTCCCTCTTTTAATAGAAATGTGCATGGAGTGGGTTTATCAATGTCATCCACATTGCAACTGTAGTGAAAGAAATTTGATCCACACCTCCTTTAGTAGCATGGTGTGAAGAAAATCCCTCTACAGTCTTTCTTGAAGAACTGCAACACTGAGTGAAATTAGAAACTTGAGTTTTACTCTTTGAATGTGAAATGTTCCTTTTGTGAAATTGCAGTGTAGAATTCAAAGAGATTTTCTACCTCAAACCACTTTTTTGCTGCCATAGAGAAATCAGAACTCCTTGCATGGTGTGATGTTTCTACATTGTATGTCAGAAGTCAGATCGATCTCCCAGAGAACACAATGTTTGTGACAAACCACTGTAAAAAGGAAGTAATTGGTCACTTTTACCTGTACACAGTCTTCTATTTATATGTAGTCAGAAAGAAGTGAGTAATAATCACTTGCTGGAGGAAACCTTTTCTTACTTGAGCATGGGGTGTCCCTCTAAATACCCTAGTACCAGAATCTAACATTCCATAATTGAGCTTAAAAAAAATGCTACACAAGTGAGACACATATAGATACACTGTACTAGAAGATTATACACCAGGAAAGTTTTTGTGAACTAACAGCATGATCTGATCAGCAAAGATATTATTTGGAAAATCAACATAAAAATCTCTTTTCACAAGAATTCTAAAGGATACAGCTTCAGCATTAATGTTTCCTTGTTGATTTTGTATTTATCTTCTCACAGGAGAAACCATTGGACAAAGATGCAGAGGAAACAAAGGTAAATTCTGTAGGTTTAAAAAAAAAAAGAAATCAATTACTCACTTTTATGAACCTAAAGTGATTCAAAGGAAATTTTAACTAACTTGAGAAATTTTTGTGTGGAAAATTTTTCGTATTCATGAGATTTTTAAGAAGAGGGGAAAAAACTAGGAGATGTAATTTGCAATGCAGTTGGTAAATGATGTATTAGATTTGATGAAGATTGTACACCATACACATGTATTTGTTGTCAGGATATAAAAGAGACTGAAACTACTGATGCTGATGTAAGTTGGCTTGCATGTGAGTTGTGTCTAGATGTTTCTAAAAATCTTTGAAGTTTAGTGGAGTCTACATAGTGTGAGTCATCTAACTTGTCCGTGTATATACATGTATGGCTGTAAAGTAAAATGATAGTTATATTTCTCTGTGTCTGTTGTTGGCAGGAAACGGACCAATCTGCTACAGAGGTGCCACCTCCTGTAAGTAGCATGGTGTGTGGTTCCTACTGCTCAGGGAATGGCTAGTTATTTAGTGCTTTCTTTATGAGATATACCAGTAGGGATTAATAGTTGTACAGGTTATACTGTAAAGTGGTCATTGATTTGTTGTTGTAGGGAGAAAAATCAGAGGTCAAGACAGAAGTAAGTTATGTCCTACAGGTCATTGGTTTTAGTTGAACGAAAAATAGAAATTGCTAACTGAAGTTAGTGGTTGTAAACTTTCTAGCTACATGTAATGCAGTATTGTAAATGTATATTTTAACCATGCTCAAGTAGAGCTATGTCGCTGTTTGTAGTCTTATTCCATTTGAAATACATGAATATTGTACCTATGCTAGGAAAGTGACCAGGCTGCAGAAGAAACTGTTGTTGTGGCAACTGATGTAAGTGAACAAGGTCTTGATATTTGATTTATTTAATAGTGTTATTAACTGCTGTTTGCTATATAGCTTGGTCACACATGGCATGATTATTGGTCGCTGATTTTTAGGATGGCAAAGAAACGGACGCAGAGGCTGTTCTTGTCTTGGATGATGTTGTAAGTTTGTTGGATTTTATCCAGCTTTTTTGTAAACTGGAAATTAAGTTACAAAGTTGTGAATAAAAGTTGAGCTGCAAGCTAAGCTGCATGTATTGAGTTACAAGGTTAACATTTTATGATAGGAAACTGAGGAGGTAGACAAAGAAGAAACAGCTGTAAGTGGCATGCCAGTTTTGGAGATTATTTTTAAATTGTGAAGTTAATTTCCGAAAACAAGTAAATGCTTGTTTTTGGGGGGTTTTTTTGGCATTTGCAAAGTCAGTGAAGCTTAGAAAACTTGATGTTGGACAGCATGAATAATTTGCTTTGTGTTTTACTGTACTAGGAAACAAAGCAAGATGCAGCACCTTCTGAAGTAAGTGGACTGATTTGGGGTGAAATGTTTTGGTAGCAAGACACTATAGTAGGCATGATTAAGGTGTCCGTAACTTTGATGTAAAAAAAAAAAAAAAAAATAACGGTATCAGTTTTCAGAAAACTGTAAAGAAAGGGTTAGCCAAAATTATTTGATTTCAGATAGGAGTACACATAATAAAGCAAAGTAAACCTAATGATAGTTGCTGGTAGTGTTTGAGTAAAAAAAGGGGAGGAAGATTGTTTAAAGAGAAATACTTATATTATCAGTCTCGCTGATGATTGGATATGTTGCTTGTTACAGGAAACATCTGTAGAGGAGAAATCTGAAGTAAGTGATTAGGCTAGTATTCATACTGGGGAATCTATAGGTTCTGTTACTCATAGTAAAACTATTGTTTACTCCCTTTAAGGGGGGTGGGTGGGTGTGGGGGTGAAAGTTAAAGGCAGATGAAAACAAAAAAAGAAAGATGAGAAGGATTGTGTTGTACTGAATAAAGGAAGTAATTTAAATTCTTAGTGGATAATGCTTGTTATTTTGACTTTGTTACATTGTATTTGTGTTCAGTGAACATTTTAAAACTGTTGACAGGAAACTGGAGCACTTATAATAACAGAAGATAATGTAAGTGACTGATGACATGAATAAAAACATTATTATTTATTAAGAGAGGTACATATTGAAGTTCTGGTTTAAGAATCTCCTTTTTAGTGTAAGAGGGTTGCATGTACTTGTGCCTTTGAATGGCATGCATGAAGTGAAGTTCAATAAAACAATGACTGACAAAATAGGAAGTTGAAATTGTAGCTCAGATTGGGAATGCATTGAGTGTTAATGTAGGACTTTTGCTTTGATTTATATGTTACGTTTCTGTGTATATTAAGTGAAGAATGGTATAGTAAATTTGTACAGTTTGTGTACTAATCAGTACTGATTTTGTTTGTATGATTTACATTTGTTCATAATCAAAAATGGGGAAAAAAATTCCTTCTGTAATGGTAGGCAACTAAGCCAGCAGTTCTGATGAAGACAGGTTGTCGTAAGTGGCATGGTGTGATTTCTATGTGTCTCTTTTATTTGATAAATGTCTAGTAGAGTTGAATCTGTGTGGATTTAGATTGTCAGAGTATACAGATGTCTTTTTCCAAAATCCAAGTTGTGGCAATTAAACAGTTTCTTAAAATTAAAATCTGAAAATTGGAAATGCAATTATTTCAATTTATGGTAGCCTTTGTAAAGGTACTATTTTTCTGATGTCATTGACTTAATTTTCACCCGCCAGGAAAAAGAGGAGGCAGTTTCTCAACCTGATGTAAGATATAAAGTTCCTCAAGGTTCTATTTATTTTGTGATTTAGTGGGCCAAAATAACATTTTATTTGGGTTTTCAATCAGATTAGAGGCAAATTCTAAAAGTATTGTGTAGAAGTATCAGTGACCTAAATCATTGTCCAGTATTTAAAGATTTTTTATGCATTTAAAAGGATGTCAAAGAAACTAAAGAGGATGAACCAGTAAAGGAAGAGGAACCAGCTAAAGAGGAACCAGAACCAGTCAAGGTAGAGGAACCAGTCAAGGAAGAGGAACCAGTCAAAGAGCCAGAACCTGTCAAGGAGGAGGAACCAGCCAAAGAGGAGCAAGAGCCAGTCAAGGAAGAGGAACCACCCAAAGAAGAAGTGAAAGAGGAGGCAAAAACTGAGGAGAAGGAAGAAGAAGTAGATTTTTGGGCACAGATTGGTAAAGATGATGATGATATTGGTAAGAAGAAGAAACCAGCAGTTGTGGAGGAGCCAAAGGAACCAAGCCCGGTGCCAGAAACAAAGGCAGCTCAGGAGGAAGATGAAGATGATGACTCAATGGAGGCCAGAAGAAGGAGGAGGAGGAAAGAAAGAGAGGCAAAGGAAGCTGCCGAGACAGCCTCAGAACCGGCCGAGGACAGTCTGGAGGAACGCCGCCGCAGACGCCGCGAGGAGAGGAAGGCCAAGGAAGACGCAGATTCCACAGAGGTAGAGAGTGCTGCGGAGAGGAGGAGAAGACGTAGGCGTGAGATGGCTGATGATTAGGTAATAACTGCATGAGGTTGTGTTCTCGAGTGTGTAGTGTAGCCAGAGGTCAAGAACAAGCATGTGTAACCAAGATACTTAAAGTAGCATCAAGTGACCAGGGAAATGTACGAATAGAGGATGAAAAGGCATGAATTCCTATAAGCTCCTTGTACATATAATGCAGAAGTAGTAGTTATTATTCAGAAACAGGTAAGAAGAATGACAGTATGTAAAAACTGACAATATAATTAATGAAGAGGCTTGAATTCCTATTTCAACATAGATGTAACACAGAACTAAAAAAATCATAAGCATGTTGAACTACCAGGTACTGACTTCACAGATGATAATTAATATACAGTAAATGAGCATAGACAGGCATTGTGAGTTTGTGATGAATGATGATGTGCAAAATCTAACCTGACTAAAATGTACATGCATATAATATATGACAGCTTTGAAACTCTATAAGCATGTAAAAAGAATGAAAAACAGAAATTGGAATCTGACCAGACTGAAGATGGAAGGTAGTGTTGCAAGTGAAATTGTTCTAATGAATCCTTGCTCTGATTACAGTATACTACATGTACCGGTATATTGCTCTTTTCCTAAGTAATTCTAACACTTCATTTAGTATTCTGAGGAGCAGAGTTATTTTCCTGACTGTATATGTACTGACAATTTACTAACATTACTCGAGATATTCAGTTTATCGTGGCATTGAATCTTATTTGAAGTTTTATGAGCAGTTGTATTTTGTTCATTTTTATTGTTCAACACTAAGAATTGTTCTTTTATTTTATTGTCTAACACTGATATTAATCTTTAGTTTCTTAATTAAGTCAAATCTTATTTTAAGCAATATCTACTGTTAATATAATACATGTATAACCAATTTGACTAATACTGTTTATGTTGCTGTATAATATATGGAATTGATTTTACCCATTTACTTTGTGTTGAAATCCTGTACCTTACTGACACTAACTGTGTGTGAATTTTCAGATTCCAGACACCCCCTGTTTCAATTGCTTGAACTTCTGTTGTTGTAAGCTTGTATACACTTGTTGATCAAGTTTTGTTTTTTGGTTTCAATAAAGTGACATGCCAGAAATTGTGTTTTTGTTGTATTTCATTATGATTGTTAAGAATGCTGATGTATGAATGATACATAGTTAATATTGTTAGTTTTGTTATTGTTTGAAGTTTTACACAACTTTTCATTTACTAGTATGGATGCGAACCGTTACTAATAAAACATTTTTTTTCAGGTTTATCCTTTAGATTTTAGTGTGTTATTATGTTTCTTTAATCTTATTTTATGACTTGCAGTCCTATTACAAATGCTGATGTTATAATATTTAAAAAATATTTTAATTAAGACATAAACAGTTTTAAATTAAGTACCTTTGGTTGCAAATGTCAGTATATTATATTGTTCATAAATCACATTTTTTCTAATTACTTTATTATTTTTTCAGGGCAAATCCGAAGATGAATAAAGAAACCTTAGTCTTTCCCAGGTAATAAATGAAGGGGGAAAAAGTGACCAAAAAGTATAGTTTGTGCAAATTGAAAATGAAGATTTTATTCCAGAAAGAATATAATTACTGAACATCTTTGCAACATTATATGTCAAATAATAAGAGCTGGTGTATTGGTTAAACCCTAAAGAAAAGATGATTTTCCCATGTGTTTTCAAGATTTGCCTATGAGTTGATCCCCTTGGCCGCCACTCTGTACTTGGCCGCCATTCTATGGGTCAAAAGAGTGGATTTTACTCTTTGAGCAACCAATTTTAAACGTAGGCTTGAAATTTATGGAATATTAATTGAATTTAAAAATTAAAAAAAATTTAACGCACATATATTCAAAAGAAGATTACTATTACATGTATCTTCATGTCTCGTGTGCCCAGTATTTTGGTTTGGTAGAATAATGATAAAGGAATCTTGACATGTTGACGTACAGTCTGTGGTCATGGGAAAATAACTCGCTTAATTAAATCTAGTAATGGGAAACTGAGGATAAGATGAATAATCACATTTTGGAACTGTCTGACTAAAGCCAGCTCCCCTAGCTACTATTTCACTTCGTCGAACAAAGTGAAATAGTAGGGCTGGGACAAATAAAATAGTAGGGACTGAGACAAAGTGAAATAGTAGGGACTGGCTTATGTCAGACTGATTTTAGAAAAGAAATCTTGATTTTTTGTTGTACAGGTGCTATTTAACAATAGGAATGCTGCCTATCCTTTTCTTCATGATGTCCAAACACCTCTAATTGCAATGATTTACCAGTGGCAATTTTCAGTGAGATTATTTCTTCAGGACTGGGACGACCACAGAGATTTTTAATTATTTATAACATAAAGTCTATTAATAGCTTCTTTCTTATTTCCCTCAATTTTCGATGTGCAATGTTGCAATGTTACTTTTCGGGAGGGAACCCTATTATGTATTATTCAGAGATAAAATGAACAAGTATACTTTTATAGCTTTAGGTATTTAAGCATTGTGATGCTGTTATTGTGTATTGCTAGAATCTTTGGTTAAGGTTTGTGAATCATTGTCCTTGAAGCATTTTCGTACAACATTTGTGTGACCTCCAGCCATCTTTAAACAGCATTTTTCATATTTGAAAGTAACGACATCAGACTGAAAATGTATTGCTCGAAATTTTTGATTTGTGTACATTTTATCATGAAAGAAATGTGAAGTCAGTAGGAATTGTACTTAATTTTTTTTTTTTATTTAGAATATTATATTACTGATGCTCAATTTATCTGTCCTGATTTTCAGAAGTATAAAATTACAGAATCTCTTGTCAGTGTTGGAAAAAGAAATGTAGTCTTCTAGTGCTTAGTGTAGGATTTTTTTTTGATTATAAAGTTTTATTATTTTTTATGTATGTTACTACTTCTTTATATATTATATAGTTCCTTGATTGGCTTATTTAGTATGAAATAGCAGTCCCACCTTATTCATCATGTCTCCTGCTTTATAAAGTCTCAAGAATTTCTTTTGATTTAATTTGCTTTATCTAAAAGAAAAGTATTATCTTATGATAGTTTTCAAGATTGGAAATATGCATCTTTACTCATTTTTGCTGTACATTATATATTAAAAGAATTCATTGTAAGGAAAGCATCTAAAAATTAATTCTAGATCACAAATTTGGATCTTCCATGATCCATCATTATTCTACGCATGTTTTTGCTGAAAAGTTCAATATTATCTTGTTAAATGTGTTGTCTCTACTAACTCGTTCAATGATCAATTGTGTTCATATTCCAATAAAGCTGTGTCTGAATGTGGTGGCAATTACAATGGAATTCTAATGTTTACATCTTATGAAGAAATTTGGTTTGTATGTAGAAATGTTCACCAGTGCCATGCAAGACACAAGCTTTTAGTCAGCTTTAACAGGGAATTGGATAGTGTTTTGTTTTTTTGTTACATGACATGTTTTAGTTTGTTTGTTCCTTCCTTGTCTTTCACACATCCACTGTCAATGTATTAAACTTGCAGACTCCAGACACAATATTGTGTTTACCAGTGCTGATTTTTCTGTAGAACTTTGAAACCTTTATTATGTACGGTATATGCTTTATTAATTAACATGTAATCTTATCTTGCCATGATTTAACTTTAATTTGCTTTTGATGTATTTGGTAACTTAGTAGTAAATAATGAGTTTTGCTTGTCAATCTGACAGAAATCATTTCCACCTTCGATGGAATTAATTGTAGTACATGTATTTGTTGACTTTTGTGAATGGTTTGTTCAGAAGATTTGTCAGTATGTAAAATTTTCGCATTGAAGTATTTTGGCAGAACTTTTTCTGTATTTCCTGTTTGTAACATTAAAATTAGTACTAAGTACCAATTATAGTCTTTTTTTCATGACCAAAAAGATTGGAAAGACTCATCAGAATGGGGATTACCTTGCCATTGGTTAACTTGCTTGGTTCTCCAAATTAATGTTATTGTCTAGTGGTATATTTGTAAATAAGTATCAGTATCAAAGATACATATGCTGTCTCCAGGACCATCTTCTGACCATGAGAAACAGAGAATTGATGATACAGATGTATCTTATGAATATTATACCCCACACAAGTTGTAGGAGGTATAATGTTTTTGACTCCTCAGTCAGTCCGTTAGTCCTGTTTTTTTGTGAGCGGAACTCCTTATAAACAACTGCACAGAATTTCGTCAAACTTTGCAGATATTTAGGACATAGTGTGTAGATGTGCATATTACCAGGAAATTTCGATTCCTTTATTTTTTTCGGGAATTTCGGCACTTTTTTTAACTTAGATTTTTAGTCATACCTTGAATATAGAGATGAACAGTTTGTCAGCGCAACTCCTCTTAAACGGCTGTGCAGAATTTCGCTAAACATAGCGTATATTTAGTACACAGTGTGTAGATATGCATATTACCAAGAAATTCCAATTCCATTATTTTCCTGGGAATTTCGGTACTTTTCAATTAGATTTTTGGCCATACTTTGAATACAGAAATGAAGAGATTGTCAGCGCAACTAATCATAAACAGCTGCACAGAATTTCGTCAAACTTGGCAGATATTAGGACACAATGTGTAGATGTGCACATTACCAGGAAATTGGGATTCCTTTATTTTTCCCGGCAATTTCAGCACTTTGAGTTTTGGGGGAGCGTGGGGTATGTGAGCTTGCTCACTTTTTCTTTCATTATTGTAAAACTAGACTGAAATGGAGAAACATTCTGGACATGCAAATGGTGAAGATGATTAGTGATTGAACTCAACAAATCTACAGAAGTACAAAACTATAAACATGGCTAAAACACGGTCCCTCAGGTGGGAATCAGGTGCTGAGGACAAGTAACTATCCCTTGTTGAGCGTTATGTATTAACCAGGATGGAACATTCCTTAGTCAACTTTAGTATAAAAACTAAGGCTTAACAAATGCTAAGGGCTTCGACCCATTGCTGCGTATTGCGTAAAGTTGATAGCAGACTATCTTGTGTTAAAAGTAGGGTGCAATGCATATTTTGTATGGTATAATGGATAGAAAATCAACTTAAGAATTTTTTTTCGATTTCTTGACAAGAAGAAAGGTCATCAAGGATTTTACTGTGGGGCAAAATCTTAAAAGAGCTTTATTAGCTCACCTGGGCTCAAGTGAGCTTTTCTGATCAAAATTTGTCTGTTGTCTGTCGTTGTCGAAAACTTTTCACATTTTCATCTTCTTCTCAAGAACCACTGGGCCAATTTCAACCAAATTTGCTGCAAAGTATCCTTGGGTGAAGGGAATTCAAGTTTGTTCAAATGAAGGGCCACGCCCTCTTTCAAGGGGGATAATTATGAAGTAGTGAAAAATTAATAGCATCTTTTTAAAAATCTTCTTCTCGAGAACCACTGGACCATGAAAGATGAAACTCATGTGGGAGCATCCTCAGGTAGTGCAAATTCAAATTTGTTCAAATCATGAGCCCTAGGACGGGGCCACAATTGCTGATCAAAGTTCAACATAGGAATGTATTGGGAAAATATTCTACAGAACAGCAAAGCCATGATTGTTAATATGTATGTGAAAGCATTCACAGGTAGTGTAGATTCAAGTTTGTTCAAAGCAAGACCCCCAGGGGAAGGCTGGGGCCACAATGGACAATCAAAGTTTAACATAGGAAATATAGGTAAAATCTTAAAATATCTTCATCTCAAGAACAGTGAAGCCATTATTTGTCATATTTATATGGAAGCATCCTCAGGTGGTCTGGATTCAAGTTTGTTCAAATTATGACCCCCGGAGGTAGCAAGGATGGAGCCACAATGGACGATGAAAGTTTAGCATGGGAGTTTAGCTAAAATCTTACAAAATCTTCTTCTCAAGAACATGGAAGCCATGATTGTTCATACAGGTAGTGTAGATTCAAGTTTGTTCAAATCGTACCCATTCCCCCTTACCCCTTCTGCCTTTTAGGGGTAGGTTGGGACCACTCATACATTTAAGCTTTTTAATACTAAACTGATTTTTCTTTTTTCCTAACCACAGTACTCAGATGAGCGATATGGCACCCCTCCCCTCCCGGTTCCTAGGAACCTTGTCAAATGGATTCAGCTATTCAAATCAGTAGCGAGTGGAAGCTGTAAGGAATTGGTATTTTCATTTCATATTTTACAAAGTACAGAGATGCAATTTTCACTATCTGCATTAACCCATTCATTATTTAATAACTTCACAAATTTTCGATAATAAATACAATAGTTATCTTGTGTCCATAACCGGGGCAATCCATCAGTTATATATTATACATGTATGTATTTTCCTTCCTGTCGGCGCACCTTGCAGCCAGTGGCATAGATAGCTTTAGACAGAAGGATGGCTATAGGAGCACTGTCTCGTTTGTTGGTTGCTTTTACGATCTGTGTGTCATTTGCTGGATCAGAAATTGGTATGTAATAAAATCTAGTATCATCTTTTGATGCTTTCAAAATGCATTTCCTGTCTTTAAAGCTTGTGAAATCGCAAAAAAGAAAACTTTATTTTACTTTTTGTTGAAGCAGAAAGAATCATGATAATGGAAATCCTTAATTAAATAAAATTTGATTATGAAAGAAAGTTGGAACCTACAGTCTTTCACAAATTAAAGGATCAAATAATGCTCTTATTTTCACAAAGTTGAAGAATTTCAGCAACCATCCCTCGAAAACATTGACAGCAACAAAGTCCTCTTGAAACATCAGCCTTCCAGCGGCATGCCTTACCAAAAAGTCTGTTCTAAGAAGTGTCGTGGAAGCCACTATCAGCCGGTGTGTGGGAGAGACGGCGTCACGTACTCTAGTCCCTGTATGGCCAATTGTTTGTGAGTCAACTCTCTTTATATCTTTGTTTTTTGCTGAGTTACAAATTTAAAAAAAAAAAAAAAAAAGTTATTGCTACTGAATATAGTCTATAGTCTATCTAGGTAGGAAGTCCCGTATTGCAGCTAATGACGATTTAAAGATCAATGCAAGTCCAAGATCAAATTAAGTCAAAAGATTTTTTTAAGGTAGTCCGATCCTCAGGTTTAAAAAATTAGCAGTTTAGTAATCAAAAATACTCATAAAAGTATCTCTGAATCCATAAAGTTATGTAAATTTATCCACAGTATTTCTTTAAAGTTAAAGATGAAAGTTAATCACATCATATAGGGAAAATTGTCAAATCTCTAATATTTTTGCAGAAAAAGCGAATATCAGCAATGACTTTTCTTATTGCAAATTGAACAACAAATATATTTTCGGTTAAAAATCGATAGGTATCCAGGCATTCAGAGAAATTGTCATGATTTTTATACTTTTTTGTCTTCTATTTCCATCATGTATTCTATAATACATAGTGTAAACGGCTTTTGCTATCATTACAAGACACTACAAATTACTTCTTATTTTATATCATACTAAAAAATGGTATCTAAAGCTGGATTCAAGAAAATCTTATTTCTCTAAAACTGTATTAATTCTTTTCCCTTTATAGTGTACAAATGTCAGCTTTTATAAGACCTTTCCTAAGACTTCCAAAAACCTTGAATCTTATGAAGATGAATAAAATGAAAATTGTTGCATGAAAAAATTTCAGCTTCAAGCTTCATTTTGATGTATTTCTAATTAAGTATTAATTTTTGGAGTTATCCTTCCTGTCTGAAAATCGGATATCCTTAAAGTTTTCAAAAGTAGGTAAAACTCCAAGGTTAAACTTGCTTGTATTCAATGGAAGGTCTTGTCACAAGGGAATGGGTTGCATTTTCTCATTATAAGGGTCTGCCTTTGTACGATCTTAGAACTGTTATGAATAGAAGATATTTATAACGTGATACATTGGTATACCTTTTAGTATGTCACGTTTTTATTATGCCCCCTTAATTGAAGATTCTGGATTATATAGTTTTTGCCCTGACCATCCGTCTATCTGTCTGCATGTCTGTTTGTCCGCAAAAACTTTCAACTTACCCATACTTGTAACTTTTGAATGGTCGGAATGGATGGGGCTATGACTTTCATATTTCACAGGTGTATTCCTTGTGACAAGACCTTTCTTCGGGTACCACTAGATTAGACCTCGTGACCTTGACCTTGGAGATTGACCCACTTTTACCACAATGTGCTGAATTTTAAGCTTGGTTATAACTTTTGAATAGTTGGTGCTAGGCTTTCATAATTCACATGTGTACGTATTTTTGTGACATGACCTTTCAAATAGTGAAAAAATATTTGACCTTGACCTAAGAGTTTGAGCCACTTTAAATAAAACTTTAACAATGGCCATCACATTTTTAACCGTTAGTACTAGGGCTTTCATATTTTACAAGTGTATTCATTGTGACAAGACCTTCCTTTGGAGACCAACAATTTTGACCTTTTGATCTTGGAGTTTGAGTTACATTTCAGAAACTTCAATTCTCGCCATAAGCTGCCATACGGGGGTATCAGTGTTTCACAAACATATCTTGTTATTTATGTTTTAATTTCTCCTGTAGCGGTGTTGGGGAGGAGTGTAATCGCCCCTGTCCCTGTCACCCTCGTTCCCTATGTAACTGTGGAGGAGAGGTAGACCCAGTCTGTGGAACTGATGGCGTCACCTACATAAATCCGTGCTGGGCCAAGTGTGGGTTAGTAAAGCTTCAACTATTGAACAATTTTAAGATTTTGAAATTGTTTCTAACCCTTTTGCCAGACCATGACGTACTCTTTTCAATGAATATTCTCATTTTCACAACTGCAATGTTTACAAAATTAAATTTTAATTAATCAGTCTGTATATATATCGGATGAAGATCACAAACAGCGATCGATCTAAAAAAAATCTTTTAACAAAATAAATCTGTGAAGAAGAAAAAGAAGGCATAAACACGGACCCCTGGAAATTCCTGAGATGGGATCAGCTGGAGGAATCTAGATCCCCTGTCGGCCTGTCACATCCGCCGTGATCCCTATGTATGGATCAGGTGGACGGAACATTCCGTAGTCCGATTCAGTATAAACACAAAGGCGTGGCAATTGGTATGAACTATGAGACAGGTCAACCAAAATACGACCCAATATATTTGGTAACAAGATCATTATAACGAACATAGAACTTACAAATAAAAACCTTAACAAGTTTTTTTAGATCCCGGTTACATCAACTTATCTGTCAGTAGCCAGCCTCGGTCTGATTTACTTTCAATTTTAGTATGTTAGTTCTCAAATAAAGTATAGATTTATTTCTTAATTTATTTGATCATGATATCAAGTTAGAAGGGAAATAGAGGTATTTGGAATTCAAAAATCCCCATAAATGGGTTTTTCAGGTTTGCAAGCGTAGCATGCACTGGTGCGTGTCATTGTGAGCCAACGACAACTCCTACAACGCCCCCTGGCTGCAAGTGCCCGCCAGTCACAAGTCTTGTCTGCGGTTCTGATGACGTCACATATGGAGGAGAGTGCATGGCAAACTGCAGGTGAATGTTTCAACAATATTTGTATCTCTGTGTTTTTTTTAAAATATAAATGGGATTTTTAATCAGATTTTAATTAGACGTACGGTTGTATAGTTTTTTGTTTTTTTTTTACAATTTTGAATCAGGCAAGAATTGTATATAGTTGTTTATTTTGTTTTGAAGCGGTGTAACTGTCCAGTGCGAGGGTGCCTGTCCTTGCCCCGGCCCCTGTGAGTGTCCACCAAATATTGACCCAGTTTGTACTACTTCTAACAAGACCATCATTAACGAATGTACAGCCGAATGCTTGTAAGCTTCATTTCATATTTTTTTAAAAAATCATTGAAACACTTTTTCAAAAGGGAGTTGAACTTTTGATCATCAAAGAAGAATTTTGTAATTTTGGTTATTTTCAAAATAAGGGCTAGATATCGAAAAAAAGAACACTTAATTCGTTATCGCACATCGGCTTTGAAGTCGATGGCACGATGATCGATGGTATACTGAGATGACAATGGTCGACGGTGATGGAGCGATGGTGTTGGAGCTTCGCTTCATCGTCATTGAATCACCACGTAAAGGGCATTGCATTATCGTCATCATTTCATCGCGACATAGCGCTACCACTCTATTTTGTGTCATTGCACCATCGTTATCAATGCACATTCAGCACAGCGCCATGTCATCATTGCCATCGCACCATCAACCCAAACTTCAATGCTGCAATAGTGTACCGGGGTATTGTGTGGCACTACCCGGATTTCATCGTTAAAGATGAAATAAATCAAATAAATGTAGTACACTTGTATTATGATAAGGGAAAACTTCAGACAAATCAAAGTTGGGGAGGAAAAATGTAATTTTAAACTTGATTATTTTTAATGCAATGTCTGTCACCAATTATTCTTTTAACTTTAACATTGAACAAACAAAATTTTTTAAAATAATTAGGGAAGAAGAAATTGCTTGTAATGGGAGTTGTCCATGCGAGAAGAAATGCGCATGTCCAAGAATATACAACCCTGTATGTGGAACAGATGGTATAACATACGCCAATCCGTGTCTAGCACAATGTCAGTAAGTACTGTCAGTAAGTACAGCGTGTTGGTAAATACTCAGTACGCATTATCAGTGTCTAGCAGTCTAAAGTCGCTGTCAGTGATTGATAGTTTTGTTAGTAGACAGATTTCATAAAAGATATGATATCAGTGAGTAGACAGGATTGCAGTGAATAGACACGATGTCAACTAGTAGCCAAAGTATGTAGACACAATGTTAGTGAATAGACAGGATTGCAGTGAATAGACACGATGTCAACTAGTAGCCAGAGTATGTAGACACAATGTTAGTGAGTAGACAGGATTGTAGTGAACAGACATGATGTCAGCTAGTAGCTAAAGTATGTAGACACAATGTTAGTGAATAGACAGGATTGCAGTGAATAGACACGATGTCATTTAGTAGCTAGAGTATGTAGACACAATGTTAGTGAATAGACAGGATAGCAGTGAATAGACACGATGTCAACTAGTAGCCAGAGTATGTAGACACAATGTTAGTGAATAGACAGGATCGCAGTGAATAGACACGATATCAACTAGTAGCCAGAATATGTAGACACAATGTTACTGAATAGACAGGATTGGAGTGAATAGACACGAGGTCAACTAGAAGCTAGAGTATGTAGACACACTGTCAGTGAGTAAATGTTGGCAGTGAGTAGACATCGTCAATTGCAATGAGAATAAATGTCAATAGGTAATGACTGTCAGTGGTTAGACACAGAGTCAGTGAGTAGACAGTGGTAGTGAGTAGACAATGTCAATAAATAATGTCTGACAATATGGAACAATGTCAACAAAAAGACAAAATTTCAATGAGAAGACACAGTGTCAGCGAGAAATCCCTAGCAAGAAGCACGGGGACTTGAGACAGTCCTAGCAAAATCGGGTAGATCTATATAGTATAATAGGAGATGCCCGATTTTGCTAGGACTGTCTCAAGACTATGTGGCAGGAAGTAGACAGTTGTAATTTGTAAACACAATTTTAGTAAGTAGTCATTGTAGACACAATATCATCGAGTACAGTCGGAGTAGGCACATTGATACTGAGTGGAATTACTGTCAGTGGTAAATATATAGAGTCATTAGGCAAGCTATAAAGTCAGCAATCTTTTCTTATGACAATTTAAACGAAAAGAAAACCTTGTCCGTGGCTTTTATGTGGATATTTTTAACATACACTGGTATAATTTAATTTTTTCAATTAAAAAATCGCAAATTTTTATTGAGAAAAGGAGTTACTGTAGTTTAATTTTGTGCTATAGGGAGGTACCGGCAGCCTGTCCCGGGGAGTGCCCCTGCCCTGCTTCCTGTAACTGTTCGGACACCCTCGAACCTGTCTGTAGTACCAGAGGACAAAACTACACCAATGCATGCGAGGCAGCGTGCGAGTAAGCTGACAGCATGTCAAGCGCTCTTGTTTTTTCTATCCTATAATTGTATTCTTGTCTTCGGTATTTAGACCTTAGCTTTAAAGTGCTGTTCGCATGCATATATACTTGTATCACTTTCTAAAATAATTGTTAATCATGATCAAAAATAAAGTTTTGAAACGTTGCAGTGCGGCCACCATTGCCTGTAATGGTACGTGTCCTTGCTCAGAGCCTTGTGCGTGTACAATGGAGTTTGCTCCCGTCTGCGGCACCAACAATGTGACGTGCTCCAACAAATGTCAAGCCAAATGTCTGTAAGGATCCAAATAATCTCTGTACATAAATTCAATTACTTAAAAAAAATACGGATATTTTTTTATTCGGATATTTTTTAAACTCCGAATATCTAGTTCAAAAATTGCAGTTGAGCTAGGTATCTATTCTATCATCCATGTTTAATTCAATGTATAAGATATTAATATACAAGTATTGGTACTGCATGTACTTTGTTATTTTAGTATTCATGATAACTTAAAAAATTAAAATTTTATGGTGAGGCAGAAACTTGGTTTTAAGCATGTAAGAATTAATCCAGGGTCACGTGTTTATAGGAACGTGAGCGTGGCGTGTCAGAACGAGTGTCCGTGCTGTGACTGTGAGGGGTACCCGGACTTCCTTGTCTGTGGTTCGGACGGTCTCGTCTATCTCAATCCCTGCAAACTGGAGTGTGCGTAAGTGTCGAAAATTAGACATTTAAGTTTGCGACTGCTTATACAATTTTCGTGAGTGTTACAAAGAGACCCACAAATTAAAATATCCTCTACGGCAATATCAACGACGGAATAATTTCCCTGCAATCAAATAATTTTCAACCCAAAGAAAACATGTGATTTTACAGTCTTTCATTTACACTATAGGGGTGTGAGGCTGGCATGTTTTGGATTTTGCCCCTGCTCTGAAGGAACAGAACGCCGGAAATCAAGCGTTGTCCGGTCAAGTAAGGACCTAGAGCTTCAGTCCGACAGAGACCGGTCATTACTCTCGTTGATCAATTCCCTTTGGCACAATATTCCAAAATCTAGAAATTGACCAGTAAAGACATAGTCACTAGATACACTGATAAATATTTTTGCTTGACATCTATTATACCTAAAGAAAATACATTGTATAAAATATTTAGTACTTTTCAAGGAGTATTCCCCTTCATCAAATAATGAACACTGTAAGGAATGCAGACCTAATTAGCCTTCAAAGACAGCTAGGATTATCTTTATTGTTTTCAATTTCATCATTTATTCATAGTAAGGAAAGAAAGAATTCATAATTTGCTTGAATGACATTAAAAATAAACATGCATTTGCTATAAATGTATTTAACTGTATATATAATTTTGAAAATTGTTACCGACACTGTGAAGAAAGCGAAAGTCAAAATGAAGCAAGAAAGTATTTTATTTAGAGAATTTTAGTTTTCATTTCTTTTATATTGAGTAAATGTTTTTGACGTTCCCTTCAAATTTTCCATTTCTATATAATAATCAGCATTTAAATAAACACTGTGTATGTATTAAACTTTGTAATATAAATTGACATCAATAAAGCATTTATCAAATTATTTCTTTTAACTGTTATTATATTATATTATTATCACTAAGGAATGACAAATCTCATTTTTATGCACCGGAAATCATTCCCTGTACAAAATATATCGCTCTCTCTCTCCTGCCATTTTTTGGGGGGCGAAGAATGTTAAAACCCTTGGTGACGAAATCCCCCGGGACGTAAGAGTTAATACTGATATGAACCACTGCTTCTTCATACGTAACACGGTTTGGAGAAGTCGCTGCTGATGATGGACTTAATGGCGGAGTAAGTCGAGGCGATACCGGCCACGGCTCCCAGTAGAATGATTTCAATGTTTAGGACCTTAACCCACAGCGGAAGACCACGACTGAAATAAACGGACAAGGGATTAAAAAATCGAATGGACCTATCAGAAGCCAACGTCGCAAGCCACGGGATTTTGTGTCATAAAAAGCATGGTTTGCTGATATGGATAAAACAATAAAGTAAATTAATATGTGGTTATTTTTGCAACATAATTTTTGAAATTAGGGTGTATTCGCTCAAGCAGATAAGAAGATTTATAGTTAAAATATATGAATCAATTCTTTTCAGTTTCTTCTCACAATTGCTCCTAGTGATAAATGTAAAATCTGGAACAACAGGTATTCTTATATCTAGGGTTTACTGTACAAAGTCCTTATACCTTTCTTCATCTGGAAGACTAATACTATCAGCCTTGTTTCCATTTATGATTTCCACCATGTCCTCCTGACGAACAGACTTAAGTTTGAGATAGAACAGAGACGGACAGATGTAGGCTAACAACGTCACCGTGGATCCGCCCACTAAGGATAAAATGGCGCCAAATGTGGGGATCGTTTCCGCCATGAAAAGTATGAAGGCTACAACCACTGACCTAAATACACATCGCTTCCACGTGAAATCTAAGGAGAAAGGTTATAATAGGCATATTAAATTCTGATAATTAAATCTGAGTATGATTTTTCTATCTGAAAACAATCATGCGTACAGATGTTTGAAGTAATGAGCCTCTCCGTTTTTACTGTAAACGTGGTAAATACTGTAAACCACCAAATTTTCGCGACACTTTATTTTCGCAGGTTATATATCTGATATTTTAAAGCGGGACTACTGATTTTCGAAGTATAGATCCTATACTTATAAAAAAAATCCGAGAGAATAAAACCGCCTTGCGTAATTACGCTAAAAATAAAGTTCTGGCGAATAATAAGTGATTTACAGCACTTTTTTTTCCTGTGAGCAATACCTCGTTTTCCCGAAATAACGCAAAATGCTATGATGACAAGATATTGAGCTCTCGTGGAAAACTAAGAAATAACTGATAATAAATTCTTTTAGAAAAAATGAAAAAATTATCTCTTGACTGGACAGTTGTTTTTATCAATGGAACATAAAGGCAAAGAGTGATTTTCAATACTGTGTAATGGGGAAAACACCAAATTGCGTATGCTGAAAATACAATAATCTCCATGCTGAAGTCTTACTTTTAGGAACCCTGGCGTATGACTCTAGCTCCTGACAGAAAGGGTTGATAACAATCAACAGACCGAGAAGTAAGTGAAGTGTGATCATGACCTCCACGACCTGATTAAGGCGCCCGCCATTAGGCATTAGGAGAATGTTCGAACTGACATTCTTGCCGTAGACAAAGTACGCAATGGTGGATATAGGAAGGTACATCAACATCACAACTTAAAGAAAAGACAAAAATATATCAATCAGAAAGTGACAATCGTTGCACAATTTAGTGATAATCGTCCGAAAATTGAAATCCTGCAATACACGGTTTCAATTATTACGCACCGTTCTCTCTCTCTCTCTCTCTCTGATGGAGAGAGGAACGAAGCGTACTCAACCTTGGATTTCTGACGAGAGATAATCGTAAGTTATTAGCATACTTATATATCCTAGTGTCACAGCCCACTTGAAGTCACTGGGTTTCTTCATGTCTGTCTGGAAGGTTGGAAAGGCAGGGTGGCCCCCAAAGGCAAATACGATAGTCCCAAACGCCATAAAGAATGGCTCGAACTCTGTCTTTGAGTGTAGTATAGGGTCATATGTTCCCTCATCTAAAGCAACTTTGATGATAAGTAGAATACACGCAACAGCTGTAGCAAGTGTTGCTCCCACCGCAACTGGCCTATAGTAATGATCGAGATATAAAGTTCTCCCAGTGGTTAATTAATGAACAAAGTTTAAGGGGAAAAGGATTGCAATGTATCAAGTTTTTAGTTCTTTAAAAGTACTTCATCCATACAAAATTATGTCTGACACATTATTTTCCAAGAGATAAAAATGCACAAGTATCATTTCAGCATAAAAAGTCTTTTAGTCCAGTGAGAGTTACCTGTCTTATCAGAGTGTCAATGAACCTTAAGATTTAAGAAAAAAAAGTTTAGCAAAAGAACGAGGGCGCTTTTGATTGGCATTCGGCAGGAATCTGGGCGTACTTGAAAGGTGAAATTCTTTTTCGACAGTTTACTTGAAATTTTAATTTTTTTTTATTTATCAGTTTCCTGTGCAATAGGATAGGAAAATATTTTTCAGAAAGAGAATTTTGATTTGCTAAAAAATAACTTGAAAATTGGCTGGATCAGACATTTCGTACAAAATGGTACGTTTTTAAACATTTCTCTAAATTTTTTCTATCTCTGGGTCTTCTGTCCATAATTTTTAAGCGTTATATGTGTGGATTTTAATTCAAAGAAACTAATAAACATTTGTAAAAAATGGAGAGAAGACCCAGAGACCATGAAAAATGAACTTTTCCCAAAAAAAACCAACTGTGTAAATGTGATGCATCTTTCTCCTTTTAAAACCTTATTAAATGTATACCGGTGATAGCTCAATTATGTAGACTGCCTGTTCAGTGTACTAGATGTGAAAACTTTTTGGTTCGAGCCTCGCATTGGGCGTTAAATTTTTTTTAAAATACAAAAAGTCAATGATTTTGTCAGTTTCATTTTATGTACTGATGTATTAAAATTTTGAAAGATTTTATATTCTGGTTCAGTTTGGTTCTAGAGCGAAATCAATTCCAATCATATAATTTTACAACACACATCTATGCCTTTAATTTTATATGTTTTTTTTTTTTTTTTTTTTTTTGTGAAACACTAATTAGTTGTTGTACCTCCTTGTAAAAAGTAAACGGTCATAAATGTTACAATCTAACTAGGTAGTTCAAACTAAATGAAAAAAAACTTCTATGGATGTGTTTGTAAAATCTGACAAGCTATGTTAGCCAACCAAATCATGAACATTTAAACCATAAATGTTTCGTACAAATGATTCCTGCAGATTACACGCCAAATATGCCCATCTTCTTTCAACATACGTGCTTCATTTTTTACTTAGTTTTTAGGGAGGGTCTAGATTTGATTTTTTTACTTCTGTTATTCATCAAAAAATGCAGCAATAAACATTACATCTTACCAAAAATCGACCGGAGTGCCAAACCATGTAAACGGACAGATGACGGCAGCTAGAATGATCAGCCACACGCAGAAGGACAGATCGGTGCCAGTCCAGTCTTCTATCAAATCCTCTATGTTCCCTGCAGCCAGGAGCAGGAAGACTGTAGACACTCCAAACAACGTGAAGTTAATGGAGAAGGAGACCACATATCTAAAATCAAAGTACGGAAAGTACTGATAAACTATGTATGTACATTGTTTTCTTTGGCGGATGTAAAATTTTGTTGTTTTCGTTGAAATTATCCTTGCGATAAGAATAAAATGGGTTTATAAGTTAAATAACATGCATGAGAATGCAATGAAAATGTTAACTATATCCCTGGACGAGTAGAGCACGTCTGTGTAAAAAAAGGGCATTAGAGGCGTGTTTATTAAAAATAAATTGCACGGTAAAGACACAGGAATCAATCATCATTTAGAAGACTTCGTTGAGACATGAAGCTGAAACACTTGAATCGCTCTAACTGAATGTTTGGAAAATTCCAGAGAACACACACACTTCCCAATATGCTTATTTTATTCTAGTTGTAATATATACCAATACTGAGTAGACCTCTGCGAACACAAAGAAGTGAAAGAACTCCAGGTCTTGCCACACGTTTGATAGACAATGTGTATACATGTATAATAAAGGCATTTATTTGTTTTAACCTTCCTTTCTTCCCAAAAGTCTTTTCTCCTAGCACTGGGTATGGATTTGGACAATGCTCTTTGTATTGTGGGTATCTTTCTCTAACAATTAGCCATGCCTGTCCCAGAATGCTCCCCGTGTAGGAAGACAGGAGTGCGCATGCCACAATCAAAACGAGGCCGATCCAACCTAGAGAGCAAGAAAATTTCACAACGCTGGTCATTTTTTGCATGACATATAAATTATCTGTAGTTTTTTAAAAACGTTTTTAAAGAACCATGCATGAAACAAAAAAGCTACCTACCTGAGTCATCGATGGCTTTGGGGAGGGCTAACACCCCAGACCCGGCGATTTCACCCACAATAAAGAAAGCAGCGAATGGAATAGACAGACCTGATGCATGCAAAGGAATAGGGCCGTGACTGCCGGAATCGCTCAACTGTGCTCAGATTTTAAAAAAAATGTCGATATGATTTATATATAATGCATCTAAGTCATAAATAACAACATTTGTCTTATTCATATTATGTTTAAAAGTTACAACTAAAATATGAATCAAAATGAAAATAGAACATTGGGAATAAGAAGTACATATGGGAAGGTGAATGTTGAAATGCATTTGGAAAAAAGCTCAATCTAATTGAAATTAATTTGACCTTTTGATCCGCTCCAATTTGATTGCTCAAACTGGAGCCGGTCAAAGATCTAATTTTAATGAGATTGGGAAAAGGTCTTTCTGACAAAGATGCATTGGTCTCTGGGTATGGTCAGTATGGTGTATAAGTATCCATTGATCTACAGTGCTTTGATGTGTAATATTTCTTTGTATACACTGGGTTACTTACTTGATTATCAGCCATTAGGCATATATATTTAAACCAGTTTAGCTAAAAATAAACAGTATCTTTATAAATCATTATTTTTTTATGTACATTTAATAATTTTCTAAAAATTTTCTTCACCCTGTGTCGACTCACTTATATATGTATTGTGAAAAAAGTTTGGAAAAAACGCTCTATGATAGGCTTTGATGTACTTATGCGGGAATTGATATTCATTATTACAGTACTATTAATTAATCCCGAAAATAAGCATAAAATTTTAAATCTACCCGATAATTTATTATTTTGGAAAGAACTATTTTATTTCTATTTATCCTTTCTATCATAACTTAGACATAAATCCACCAATTGAATACTCAACACCTTTTCTGTCGATGTTTTTTTTTCTGAGGGCGAAAGAATCCCCCCCCCCCCTTATTCCTCACCACCATCACACAAAAAATAAAATATATTGAAAAAAGTTTTGTATTCCGGCGTAATATTTTTTGCATAAATTCGATGATTAATACAAGTATGTGAAAATTATCCATACTAAAGATGACCTAAAACATTGACACAACTTCACTTGGTTGACTCAGGGTTGAAACATCGTTAATTTAGTACTGGGAAAAGACCTGAAGTTATAGAGCACTTGACTTTCAGATAATTACTTCAGTGGCGTAGCATCGTTTTTGAAAGTGGGGGGGGGGGCAGGCAGAAAAAAAATTTTTTTTTACTTACCTGAAAAAGTTGACAAGCAAAAAAAAAAAAGGGGGTGGGGGAAAAGTTGCCCAGAAAGCGAAAATCCTATTTCGTGGGGGGGGGGGGGGGGTCAAATTTTTATCAGTGTCAACTACTTCTACTTTCAGTACCAATTCTAACACTACATTTTCGGTACATTACTAAAAGTGGGGGGGGGGGCAATCAGGTTTTCAATTAACATTTCCTATAGTATAAGTAAGGTTGGGAAAAAAAGTGGGGGGGGGGGCAGGCCCCCCCCTGTTGCTACGCCCCTGTACTTTATAGGTATTATAGAACTATTCAAATCAAGAAAAGAGTTGGATGAAAAAGTAAGGTAGAATGTCTGTCAAGCAACAGTAAAGAGTGCGTAAAAAGCCTCTTGTAAAAAAAAATTTCACTTGTCTCAAGTACAACTTGATAATTTTCAATTTATCTATTACACCGTGTATTGATTTTTCGTCAATATCTTTATATACGAACTGTTTTATTTACAGACAATTTGTACAAACGTTCATATTGTAAACATGTATTTAACAATTATATAAAAGTGACGATAAAGCAAAGCTTTATTCTGATATTTGATCATAAACACAGTGTCGCGTCAATCTTGCTACGATCCTCAGAATTGTGTTGAGGTGTTTGATAAAACTAGAAGGTGTCCAGTGGATTCACAGGTATCCATACACTCCTTAGACAATGCTCCCTTCCGTAGGCATATGCTTTCTGACGAAAAATACCCGTAAGTTGAGAAAATGGACAAAGAACGTACATTGACCCCCTTTCTCTCCATTGGAGGCATACACCCCGCGCACAACATAGTATACACCCCGCATGTTGGGATATACACGGTGTATTAGAACTTCATTGATCACATTTAGTTTTATATAATCCATACATCGTATAAGATTAGATTCATTAAAAAATTAAAAACACAGAAATATGCAGAACATATTCTGATTACTAATCAGAATATCTTAATTAGTAAAATGACCCTAGAATAGACAGGTGTTTGTGGACCCCCCCCCCCCTTTTCATTTCTATTTGTGAAAATAGAATGGACACAAAACCTGTGGCTTAAGACGATGGTTAAGAGTTTGTTTGAAATTATCTCTTTAAAAATCGATCAAAATCTATACACCTACCCATGCAATATTGAGAGGGGATATAAACAACAATGCAAGCATTGAGTCATTTTCCAGATGTTTACATTTTTTGATGGAACTCTTTTTATAAGACATTGTATAGAAAAAAAATTTTTGCAATACTGACCTGTGAAATATATCTTTTTTTCTGACTTTTATTTATACACAGGAAAAATGCTGTGGCTGTCTGTCGGGAATCTACAGAGCTGGACAAAGAAATGAACGAAATCCTGGGTTTTTAATCTAATTAAACTGAAGTCCTTTCAAGAATGAAGCCCATTTCTTTTCACCTGAAAGGAAATATAATTCCTGTGTTCACCCAATTTTTAAAATATAAGAATTCAAATTCATAATTTTTCTAGCAAGCTAGTTTCCTCACAGGGGCTTGTCACGAAATATTTATCTTCTTTTAATATAGTTACCCCTACTATAAAAATACATGTATTTTTATAGCTGAAGATAAATATTTCTAGGGTTTCCTAGGTGTGCTTGGTTTATATATGACAAAGAAACTTATGTACATGTATAGATATCCTGAACAATATCCTAAACTTTAACAGATGAGGATGCGTCTTTATGTTTAAAATTTGTATTAAATCAATTTGTTTAAATTATTTCCCAAAATCTAAAGATTAAACTGTTTATGATACAGATGTATTTATATCGTACAATGATGTCAAATGATGCAAACACAAAATATCCTCAATAATAACAGTTTTTAAATATTTAACATAGGCATTGGGAGTAAATTGAAAGTGGGGGGGGGGCTAAATCAACAAAAAGAAAGGTATACCCCAATTTTAAATGCCTATATTATGGATATCTTTGCAAAAAAAAAGTAGGAAGGAGGCTAAACCTCCCCTAGCCCACCTGCCTCCTCCGGTTCCGACGCCTATAGGTATAATTTAATCTGCATAAACTGAAGACATCCCCGGTATTGATATTAGAATCCCAAATATATTTTGAAGAATAAAATACACGTATCTACGGGAATTCCTTGTGAAATAGAGAGAGAAAGGGCGGTATAAATTACATAAATAAATCCATTTACTCAATTTACTATTCTTTTGATTTAACCCGTATATCGATTTAGTTATCTTCTTAAAATTTGTCCACCCCTTGAAAACACACCGGTATAGTTTATTCTCTGCGTTTTTTCTTTTTGAATCCATAAACATATTTATTTGAAAATTATAGATGCAATTGCCCTCAATTTTAAATGTCATAAAATCACTTGAATATCATCTGACAAATTGATAAGCATGTGTAGACATAAACAATTTTCAGACTTTAAACTCATTGATAGCATCACGTGAATTAAAAAAAAGTGATTTACAAGAAAGAATGTGATGATTTGATATTATGTATTAAGAAAAAATATATATGTATGAAAATAAATGAAAGGTAAGCTGCTTTACCTGAATTAGAAATTCCCCGTGTAGATATAATATGTCATATGACAAAAATGAGTTCGTTCGAAATAGTCGATGTGCGAGTTGATTTCCACTTCCGGTTTCAACTTGACCTGGGGGTCGGGGAGAAAAAGTGAAAAATGGGGGACAGAGGTTGGGATCCGTTTAAAACCTTCAAACTTTCAGAAGAAGAACGCGAATTAATTGATAGACGACGGAAAACGAGGGATAAATTTAGAGCAGAATACAGGAAATTGTATTCGGATCCGCGCAGGCCTCATATTGTAAGTTCGAATTTTCTCATAAGAGTCTCTTCACAATCTCAGTGTTTAGCGTTGTGACTAATTAGTAATTTACCTCATGATAGAATAGAATATCATAAATAAAATAAAGATTTATAGTGTAAAGAGCAAAGACATTCAGCAGTTGATAATTTACATATATGCATAAATTACTTGAAACCAAAATCTTCTGGTAACCAAGACAAGTTTTATCAGATATTTTCTCATAATGACTCAGTCGTTAAATTTAAGGGCATGATCCATAACTTCTCTTGAATCCATTTTGCAAATTACACAGAGAAAAAAACTTGTTTTTGAAACAATTTTTGCATACAAATTGCCAATTCTGCAAAATAAATTTATTAGCTGCAGATCTGTAGCGTTATGGTTTTATATATTTGTCTTTGACCATAACGCTACAGATCCCGTAATGCAAAAGGGTGCAATTTACGGCGCAATATTTTTTGCCCAGAAGTGTTTCATCATGACAGAGCTAGTACTGCAGCAGTGAAAGATGCATGTCTACACTCGTTGGACTTCAACAGCAATATACATTGAACTGTTATGAGATGTGCTCCTTATATATAGGGTTTGTAGGGGATAGTGTCGATGAACAGGAAATATGGCAGACTAATATGCTTTTTTACGAGAAGTGTTCAGCTTTTATAAGGTAACCCAATGTTGTTCTTCAGTGATATTAAATAAAGTTATTTTTATTTTAGCTGGATCATAACTTTATGAGATGGTATGCCTACAGAAACAACCAGAGTGCCCTGCATCAACTGACAAAAAAATCCGTCATCGGGGGATTTAAATACTCGATTTTCCCTATTATAGTTGCATATAACGTCTTGAGTTATGCTTTTGTAAGTATTTTTTGTAAGGTTAAATGCTAAAAAAATTTATATTAGTGATAAAAAGTAAAGACATCTCGAAGCTTGATGTCACTATAGGCACGTCCCTATAGATAACATGTTAATCTAATTGTCTGCATACATAATATATATTTTAGTCTGATAGATATATCTATATTTAGTCGACTCAATAGTCAGTATGACTGCATCAGTTTTGAGTATGCAAACAGTTAAATTCCTCATTTAAAAGTGAAGGATTTGAAAAGAAAACTTTCATACTTTTTGATGCATGAGTGAGTTTCTCTTTTCGTGCCTGGGGGCCATAAAACTTAGACTAGCTCAAAAGTGAGCTCGTCTAAGTTTTATGGCCCCCAGACCAGGTATTCAATGCAGTATTATTTGAATTTTATATCAAAAGTAAATGTACAATACATACAAAGAAAACCGACACAAAAAATCCATTTCAGTTGATCTGTAGCAAAAATGACTCCCTTTCAGCTAGGGTCCCAACTCTAATTCTGTATTAAAGTATATTTTCAATGTTATACTCTTTATTGTAGGAGAAGAAAGAGGAAGACATCATGTCGGGAAAGTTAACTTGGAGACAGAGAGTGCGGGGTGAAGGCTGCCTTGGAGCCGGCTTCTAATGACTGTCAATAGACTGTGTTATTGTTAAATGTATTGTATTAATAATATAACTGTGAATGAAAAATAAAACCTGGTTTACTGACCGTGCTGTGGTCTGATTCTTCTGACTCTTCTTGAATTCACTCATTGATGTGATAAGACAAACATGAGAACCATACTCTGATGACTCTTGGCAAGATCTTTGCATTTTTAGCTCACCTGAGCTGACAGCTCAAGTGAGCTTTTCTGATACCATTTTGTTTGGCATTCATCTGTCTAGCTGTCCGTCTGTCTGTCTGTAAACTTCTCACACTTTCAACTTCTTCTCCAGAACCACTGGGCTAATTTCAACCAAACTTGCCACAAAGCATCCTTGGGTAAAAGGGATTCAAGTTTGTTCAAGTGAAGGGCCACACCCTTATCCAAGGGGAGATAATTCAGAAATAGAGAAAATGTGTTAGTATGTTTTAAAAATCTTCTTCTCAAGAACCACTTTGCCAGGAAAGATGAAACTTACGGGGAAACATCCCCAAGTTGTGTAGATTCAAATTTGTTCAAATCGTGACCCCCAGGAGGTAGGTCGGGGCCACAATGGCAGATCCAAGTTTTGCATTGAAAATTCTTTAAGATTCTTCTCAGGAACACCAAAGCCATGATTGGTCATATTTATATGGAAGCATCCTCAAGTAGTATAGATTTAAGTTTCATCAAATCATGACCCAGGGGGGCAGGGGGCCATATTGGTCAATCCAAGTTTTACATAGAAATGTATAGAAAAATTCTTGAAAACTCTTCTTCTGAAGAATAGCAAAGCCATGGTAAGTCATATTTATATGGAAGCATTCTCAGGTGGTGTAGATTAGAGTTTGTTCAAGTCATGACATCTGGGTGTAGGGAGGTTTTACATAGAAATATATAGAACAAGAGGCCCATGGGCCACACCGCTCACCTGAGTACATGGGCTAGTTAAAAAAACACAAATCAGCTCTGTGTTGAAAAGTATGCTTGTGTTGGATTTGAACAAACTTGAATTTACACAACCTGAGGATGCGTCCACATGAGTTCAATTTTTCCAAGCCCAATGGTTCTGGAGAAGATTTCAAAAAAAGATTTTTACTGTTTATTATATATTCCTATGTAAAACTTTGATCAGCCATTGTGGCCCCGTCCTACCCCTGGGGTCATGATTTGAACAAACTTGAATCTACACTTTCTGACGTTGCTTCCACATAAGTTTCATCTTTCCTGGCCCAATGGTTCTGGAGAAGAAGATTTTTAAAAGATTTTTCGTATATATTTCTATGTAAAACTTTGATCAGCCATTGTGGCCCCGCCCTACCCCCTGGGGTCATGATTTGAACAAACTTGAATCTACACTACCTGAGAATGCTTCCACATGAGTTTCATCTTTCCTGGCCCAATGGTTCTGGAGAAGAAGATTTTTAAAAGATACCATTATTTTTTTTATTAATTCATAATTATCTCCCCTTAGAAGAGGACTTGCCCCTTCATTTAAACAACTTGAATCCCCTCCACCCAAGGATACCTTGTGGCAAGATTGGTTGAAATTGACTCCGAGGTTCTTGAGAAGAAGATGAAAATGTGAAAAGTTTACGACAACGACGCTAGCAACGACGACGACAGACAAGGGACAAATTTTGATCAGAAAAGCTCACTTGAGCCTTCGGCTTAGGTGAGCTAAACATTCTTTAAAAATCTTCTTAAAAGTTAAAAGGAAAAATACAATGAAAAATAATTTTTTTGAAAAGTACTTCAAGGTCAATGACACGGGGTCAAGAATCATAGTAAATTTATTTCACGGGTAATATACAATCGGCAATCCTCGGCTGACTCCGCTACGCTCCATTCAGTTAGTGTGCGAGGTACGAGCCACCCGAGGAGCTCCGAGTGGGGGGGGGGGGGGGCATACATGTATACCAGTACCAGGTAGTATCCAATGAAGTGTACCGTTTTGCATTACGTCACAACCTATTTTGACAGCAGCTCTCAACTTTAATGGTACACGCCTCCTAACCGCAAGCTTAATGATTCTTAAATATTCTCTCCTTATCATTTATTGGTTGCTCGTTGCAATCTGACTAGTAGTGTTTCACAATCAGGAAGCATAGAGCTTGCAGTTAGGAGTACTATTTGTACTACATGTATTTACCTTCAGCGCAGCTGTCAAAATAGGTAGTGGCGTAATGTAAATCGGAACGCTTCACTGGAATTAATTGCGTGGACCCTGCGGTCCACGCGGTAAATATATCAGCGAAGTTAAACAGGATGCCATGGGCATACGACAGGCTACGCATGCGCGAGAATGCTGGAGAGTTCGCAATCGCATTATCTCGGGTCTTTCCGTCAGAGGTCGGAAAAACAACTTAGCCAGTCGGAAAGGCCCGAGAATGTGCGATTGGGAGAGTTCGCCCCCTTGCTAAGACAGCTCACCCGCGAATTCGCCCTATTCGAGAATATACCTTGTTCATTGGCAAATTTCGCTTTTAAACCTGCATATCGTATTTATTTATTTAATTCTATGGCAGATGCATTTTAAAAGTAGGAAGAACTTGACTTTATCGGCATTTGTTTTGTGCATCAAGGCTCGCAAAAATAATTCGATATACAGCAATCCAAGTATAGCGTGATACAGGCCTGTAGCAAGAGTTTTCCATATGGAGAAAAGGGGGGGGGGCTGAAAAAAAATCTGCGTACTTGTGCTACACGTATACCATCAGATATATTTTTCAAATTATAGATTTCTTCCGTATAAATCCAAAACAGTTGTGTCAAGTCCCAGCCATTATGAGGTACATGTATCATTTAACAGTGCCGGTGTCGTATTTTTAGCCCATAGTGAGGCTTCCCCCGGAAGGCTCACTATATAGTGTCTTCCCCAAGGCTCTATATAGTGAGCCTTCTTCCCGGAAGAATGGCTATATAGTGAACTTCCCCCACGGAAGTTTCACTATATAGCCGTTCTTCCATAAGGCTCACTTTATAGCCAGCCTTCCCCCATTCATAGCGAGACTTCCCCCTCTTATTATGGTTTCCGGAGCATTGTTTTATTATTTAAAAAAATTCTAACAGTGTTAATTTATGACGAAATTATCATCAATATATATATATATATATATATATATATATATATATATATATATATATATATATATATATATATATAAAGCACAATTTACAACAACTCTTAAACTAACATAACTTCCGGGGGGACTTTTGTGCTTTCTATATATATATATATATATATATATATATATATATATATATATATATATATATATATACATATGTATCTATTGTATAATGTATATATACATTAGCTATTTACACATTAGATATGATTCAACCCATTTTATAAAAAATGTAGCGAAAAAAAAGAAAAATTTATAGTACTTTAAGACTATGCGAGAAATAAAATAATTGTGCTCGAATGTGATAAATAAAACATGCATTCCAAATCTCAATGATGACTTTCTTAGTTCCTAACTATATTTATCGAAAGTTTCATATACATAAAGTTTAAATCTACTTTAAGGACAAATTAGCCATCTCCGACTTTAGTGCAAAATAGTTTAGTAAAATAAGTGACAATTGCAATGCAGTATATATTTTTTAAATTTTACGTTTTTTTTATATGTGTATTCAAACATCCAATCGTCCAAACCCAGTTTAATAAAATCGGTGTGGTGAGCAGGGGATGCACACATTTTCATGCAATTTTTCCGGTTAAATTTAAAAAAAAAACGGGGGGGGGGGGGGGTTAAGCGCATTCCATATTTTTGCTAAAATATGCATGACAGTCAGAATTTGATTTAAAGTGTATTAGAACTCAACTCCATCTTATTTGATTTTAAAGGGATGTAATTTCATTAATATCAAGCAAATTTAATTTCAAAATGAAATACAAATCCTAAAAAAAATTCATAAAATTTATGAAAGTTAAAAGGTCCCTAAAGCATACAATAAATATTTAATTATGTCAATGTATATAAAATCCAAACCGAAAACCGAAGAAGACTTATGGTCATTATGGGGGGAAGTCTCACTATATAGATATTTCCCCCCAGGGAGAACTATAGCCAGACTTCCGGGGGGAACTATGGCGAATAAATTATATGACACCGGATCCAGGAATTTCGTAACGGGGGGGGGGGGGGGGGGGGGGGCAGTAGAAGTCCGAAGGTCAAGTGGCTGTACCGAAGCTCCCATTGGGTCTAAGGCAAGGTCCTTTTTTTTTTTTTTTTTTTTTTTTTTTTACAAATATGAGATATTTTTGCCTTGATGTTAGGATAATGGACGTATACTTACAAAAAATTCAAACGGGGAGGGGGGAGGGGCGCACGCCCGGCGCGCCGGACCTGGATCCTCCTTTGATCAATATAGCCCAATTTTTAAAAATGACAAAACTATATAGGCCAATCGGAGATAACATTTAACAATTTTGCTATGAAAGTACTGTCAGTCAAAGTAATAGAAACTGTGATCAAACTTACATGAATATTCACTAAACCTAGAAATTGTCTTGAATTGACTGAATTTCGGTTAGAAACACATGCATATGGTCCACGTATTGTAGTCCTTTTTTAAAGGACAGCAACTTGTTTATAATTATATGAAAGTCCTACTTTTTTCTTTCCATTTGTAGCCAGCGTAGCGCAGTGGTTAGAGCATCTGCCCTTAGAGTCGCAAAGTAAGGAACTGATCCTTAGGTCGCGGGTTCGAATCCCACTCCGGGACGTGGAGAACGGTCTTTAGGATGAGACCGAGGTCCCTTTCGCAGTAGATGCTGGCACGAAAAAGATCACTCTTTGCTCAATGGCCGTCATTAAGTGCCGATTATAGGACAAAATTTGCAGCTCTCCACCCGCAAAGATTTATGGTGGCGTCTCCATATCATTGAAAAATTCCCGAGAAGGGTATTGAACAACTTAAATATAAAGTTTCAAATTTTTGACCAATGTAATTAATGATAAAAGTTTGGAAAGTAAGTAAAACGTCAAGGTCAAGGGGTCAAAAATCATAGTATATTTAGAAAGATCTTGTAACAGGCAATATAAATGTTAATCTTCTCATTCAAAAGATATGACCAAGATTAAAAGTTTTTGTAACAGACAAGTGTTTGTGAACATTTGCGAAAGCAGTTGACAAGCAGTTTCAATTTTCATGCAACATTGAAAATTTACCAAGTTATACTTGAATAAAGTGAACAGCTGTTCATGTCGTATATCGTACGAATGCTCACTTCTAGCATTATAAGATTCTCGGTCATTTGGCTTCACTTTCCTCTGCTTTAATAAGAAAGTTAATCCCTTCTCCACTTCAAAAATAAGTGATTGTTGATGTTACATTAAAACTCTCAGTCACTAATCATAAACATTTAATACATACATTGTATATGTTTAGGGCAAGACGGGAAAAGTTCTCATATAATGCTACATTTTGTTCTCTCTGAATCTAATCGGCGAATCTTTTGGTCTTGACTGGCCAATTGAGATTTTATGTCATTTAAATTAGTATTGATTTCACTTCTTATTTGATTGACATCTGACTTGATGCTAACTAAAAAGCTCCTGATGTCTACTTCCTCTTCCGGTAAATCGCGAAATTTTGCAAGACAGTCCAGAGGTAGTTCTAACGCTTCCAATATTGGAACAATCGGGGTGACGAAGCACGTTCCAAATGAAGTTAAAGAAATAGCCATACCAATGCATTTCAAAACTAAAGGGTTTTTCCTCGTAACCATAAATACAAAAGAACCCGAATCCCCAGAAGATAAAAATGGAGGCCTGTCATTTGAATCTACTGTAGGATCAATATCTGGCATGATTTCTATTTGTCCGCGGAATGTTACATTTGATTTATCACTGAGGGTTGTGGACACACTGCGGAATATGGATTCCGTAAATTTGATTCTTCCGCTAGTTAGTCCACTCACTGCTCCCATTTTTACAATCTTTGAGTCAATGTTTGAAAAACTAACACTTTCAATCCCTCCATAAGAAAAATGAGGCGACTCGTTAAAAAAACCTGAAAATAGAAATTTAGTATTTAGGCAAGAGATTATTTATCAATACTTAAAACTACATATAAATCGAAACTTCTTGTAAAAGCCGTTGTACGACGTTTTAACCTAATTGGCGGTCTAAAGAATATTCGTTCTTTGACAGTGAATAATTATACATTTTTTAAAATAATAAATAAACAACAAATAAGGCACACGGGCATTTCCTCCCACATACTATTACCTGCACAACGAACGTCTTCTTTGCGCATCTTTTTAGAGAATGATCCATCGACAGGGATAGAATGGGGTATTTCAATCAGAGCAGCATCCACACTCGTACCATCATACTTATCGTCCTTAAAGACAGCCCTCTCGACAACCCCGATATGAGAGCCGTTCTCGTCTGTTATCTCGGTGTAGACTCGATGAAATTTTTTGAGCTTTCCAAAATCTTTCAATCTTAGTTCACCCGGTTTAAAAACAACATGAGCACACGTTATTAACCCTTTGGAACAGCCTCCTTGCAAATCAACAAAACCACCTAAAGTTCCCATGGAACCTGAATTTGCTGATCTAATTTCATCTCCAACGCAGAGCGGTTCATCATTTGCTGCAAACATACATGTTGCTTCTCGGATATCAACTTCATGACCCTCCAATGTAGATGGAAAGGGCAATTCTTCCGCAGGTATGATGCCTTTTACTGGACAGCACAATAGAATGCATGGTGTATGGTATATTTTGTTTTCCTTAGTCCCAAAGCCCTTGCTACGGACACAAGACGCTGATATTATTGTAATATTATTATGGGATCGGAGAAGAGATTTAACTGTTTCTGGACTCAGTTTCATATTGAGTAAATCTGCACATTTATTTTCAAATTGCAGCATTTCCTTCGATTCTTCACTAAATTCATTTTCTCCGCGTACTACAAGACCTAACCCCACAAAAGTCCTCATATGTATATTTTTCGGCTTTGAACTGTTTGTTACCACAACCAAAGTATCCAGTGCTGAATTTTTCGTCCCGTACATCGTAGGTATTTTTGTAGCTTTTTCTAAAATATAGAACCACAGCAAATCCTAAGGCTTTCATAATTTTTTTATCTGGATGGTTTTTGAATGTTGTCATAATCGGCTCAAATGCTTTGCACGAAATTTGATTAACAAATGTCAACGCCAGTTCAATAAGCCATTTTGAACAATGTTGAATTCCTAGTTGTAATATGCAAATAGGATCAAAGGTCTCCTTTCCCCTAACGCTAAGCATGTATGAGCTGATTAAAGCTTCAAATAATGATCTCTCTGTATTGCAAGTCTCGCGCTTGGTTGTGGCAAATTTGTTCACCAGATTCATGCCATCTACAACGTCAAGCGCCATAAACAAAGAGTGTGCCCCAGGATCTCCTTTGCAGATTTGGTTTTAGACAACACAAGATATGGAAATGCCTTTTCAGCTAGTGTCGCATTGACATTCACATCTGAATTCAAAATGTATGAGCCGAAGTGTTTGACCTTATTCTGTAGAAAATATCGACAAATAGTCGTTAACGTAGCAGAATCTTGGTACAGATAAAATAGAAAAGACTGCGAAACACTACGCTGAAAAAACTCGAATAATGATCCAGTTGGGATGAGCTGACAAAGTCTTGGGGTCATTGCTTTATCTTGCTTCAAGTATGTTAAGCAAAGAGGTTTACTCCAAATGTACATGTTTGATATCATTTCCAACATACCAATAAGATCAATGTTTGGATTTTCAAGTTCTGAAGTAATTCGCATTAGAAGATTTCTTATATAAGACTTCAGAAATAATACTTTGGATTTATTTTCCGATCCATATTTAAAGAACTCTGTTAGAACCTCCACTGGGTACCATGCTATAAACTTTGAGGGATTTCTGGTCAACAGTACATGATTTATAGCCTCCAGAACTATTCCATTCTCTATTGACAATTTACTTGTACCTTCTACGACTAAAAAGACTCCCTGAAACGCACTTGCGATTTCTGACATCGTAAGAGGCATCGAGTGGTTATATTCAGACCCACACAAGATGAAAGCATCTCGAAAAAACATTTCTTTTGAACAAGCATTGGAGAAAAAGTCACGATCGACTGTGTTTCTATGGAAAGCAACTGAGGCGAGAACAGCTAAGGAAGGACCTTCCATTTCTCCAAAATATTCTTCTAGTACTTTAACCTGGAAACTGAGAATGTTAGACATATCTTTTTTCAGCGGGAAATCTGCATTTGACGACGCCATTCGACAACACTTAGGGAACCCCCATAAAAAATCTCTCTCTGCTAAAACACCGGTCTTCGCGTCTTCAGAAACCTCTATTTGTAGTCCATAGTTTTGAAGAATCTGATTTATGTCACTTTGATTTAAGGATTCTGAAAGATCTACAATAGGAAAATTTGACCAAATGAGAGAATTTCCGTGGCGTATTTTTAAGAAATTCAGTACATCTTTGTGAAGGACAATGACTAATTTTCCTCGATCTGTTCTCTGGATATGGCAAGCTGCAGAATCTATATTTTTCAGTACATCAGAAGAATGGCGCCTTGAAACAGGTATAGTGGAGGTAACATTATCCAAAAAATAAATAATGTTCTTTCTCGCTTCTGCACTTTGCAGTTCCGTAAAACTTCGCAGAAATATTGCTTCAGCTTTACGTAGATTAAGTTTGTTAACATAGTGATTAAGCACTGATGTTTTCCCATCTCCCGGCATTCCTGTTAGTATGACCACGTTTGATTTCTTCACTGCAGTCATGAAATTTTTAAAACCATTAGTCTCTATAAATGGAATATCTGTATTCTGCTCTGTAGATATGTGTTGTAATTGCCCTGTAGCGAAAAAAAATATCATGCCATTCCAAGTAAATGTAATTTTATAGTACATGTAATTACATACATCTTAAAGAAATTAACAAAATATTAGTTTTAAATTTATTATCCAATATTTCTACAAAATGGTTAAATTTCAATCATGATTATACTTAAGACTCCTATCTAGAATCGTCTGGGACTCTTAAAAACTATGAGATTCTTTTTGTTTTTGTTTCTCTGCAAAAAGGACGTGACATCAATTATAAAAGTATTGTATACTAGTACTTAAATTGTTTTTGTGTATATAAAAGCTATAATAAAGAGCAGGATTTTGAAAAAAAAACGAATCCCACTTTTCACCCACCCACCCTCTCACACGTTCATCCAAACATATCAACTCTCATATGCCCACCAACCATCCTCACTTACCCTCATTCAGAACCTCCCTCACAGATACTACTTTTAACTTACTGATGTTATAAACATTCAAAATCATTTTTATCGTTGATTCATCTGATGTCTGTAGTTTCTTCTTCAACGATTCAATGATTTTCTTTTTTGCAGCATCGTTTGCTTCGTCTCTGATCTGTATAGAGTCCTCTATGGATAGAACCTGCCCACTGACAAGTTCATCAATGATCTCCTCTCCATCTTCATCTGTCAGCAGCTCCGGCCATTGAGAAATTATCTCATTTACAGACATGTCACACATTTCCTGTAAAAATATACATACTGATTTATTTTTAATTCTATTTGATAAATGATGAAAAAAAATCTCTATCAAATTTATCGATTGGAACTGCACAGCTAGGAGGCGCGTTCCCAGGGTGGCGGATAGGAGGTCCCTCACTATAACACATGAGGGGTGTACTGGATAGACGCAAGAAAGTGTCATGGACCAACGCAGTTTTAGAGAAGGACACCCTGAAAAAATCTACTGCTCCTTCCAGCTTGGGAGTTGAGCAGGAAGCAGACTACCCCATCCCGGCAAAAATGGCAGTTACAGAAACAATGGACAGCAAAGAAGTCCATGTAAAGAGTAGACCGCAAACAATGGCAGTAGTACGACGAGGGGTAAAAACCTTAGGGAAGAATAGAGTCCGACAAGATCTCTTGTGACTCTTAACATTCATCATCGGTTAATGGGATATCAAAACAATGAACAGAAGAGAGACATCAACACAAATTACGAGAGAAATGGAAGGGTGAACATTTTGGAAATCAGTGAGTGCAGATGGACAGGAGCTGGGAAGATGAGATTGGCTTCGGGTCAGACCGTCATTTATAGCGAGGATGAAGAACTGCATAAGGGAGGAGTTGTCATAATGATCAGCCAGCAGGCAATGAAGTCACAAAAGAAGTCACCCATCAGTAAGAGAACCATAATAGCGATGCTCTATAAAGGATACATGAGAGTGTCGGTGATCTAAGCATATACGCCAAATAATGAAGAGGAAGCTGAAGAGGAGGAGCAGAACCAATTCTGCCAGGAGCTACGAGAGAAACAACAAGCACGACGTCATTATTATCATCGGGGACCTCAACGTCAAGGTAGGGAGTGAAGATAACGGGTGTAAAAGAATTATGGGTATCCATCGACTGGGAAGACCAAACGAAAATGGAGAAAGGCTGTGGGGATGTTGTTAGATGAATGGACTTATAATCACAGGAATATTGTTCTCCTATAAAGACTTACACAAAACAACATGGGTGTCTGCTACTGCAATTACGAAAAACCGGAATGACCACCTTATCATAAGTGATCAATGGAGATCATCTGTTCTTCATACAAAGGTCCAGAGGGGAGCTGGTGCCAACAGTGACCACTTCTTGGTGAAGACCGAAATCAAGTTATGCCTCAGCACACACGAGAATTAGATTAAGTTGAAACCAAGACGGGATGATACCGTAGATGAAAGAAAGGACATGAAGGCAAAAATAGAAAGTTCAAGAACAGAAAAAATGGCGACTATATATTGAAGGAAAGTCAAAGAGGAAAAGACAAAGCAGTCAAGTAAAGTGTGAGAAAGGACAGGAGTAGATGGATATGATAGAAAGCTGAGCGAGCGCAGAAAGCAGCCGAGAACGGGAGGCAAAAGGGACTGTACATTACTGTACAGTATGGTAAAACAGCTTTCAAGAAAAAAATCACTAGTATTAGATAAACACCAGTGCTGAAAAGCAAAGATGGTGAGCTGCTGAAAAATAAAACAAGAGGCCCAGGGGCCACAGCGCTCACCTGAGCACATTGGCTAGGAAAAAGCACATATCAGATCAGAACTGAAAGTTTACTGAGGTGGGGGGGGGGGGGGGGGTTGCGGCTTCAATTTTATCCCCCACGGGGTCATGATTTGAACAAACTAGAATCTACACTACCTGAGGATGATTCCATATAAATTTCACTAATCATGGCTTTGAAGTACTTGAAAAGATTTTAATAGGTTTCCCTATATATTCCTATGTAAAACTTTGGTCGGCCATTTTGGCCCCAATCTAGCCCCGCGGGTCATGATTTGAACAAACTTTAATCTACACTACCTGAGGATAATTTCACATATATTTCCTATATACTCCTATGTAAAACTTTGGTCGGCCATGTTGGCCCCACCCTAGCTCCGGGGGTCATGATTTGAACAAATTTGAATCTACACTACCTGAGAATGGTACCACATGAGTTCAACTTTCCTGGCCCAGTGGTTCTTGAGAAGATTTCTAAAGATTTTTCCTATATATTCTGAAAACTTTGATTTTGGCCCCACCCTAGTTTCGGCGGTCATGATTTGAACAAATTTGAATCTACACTACCTGAGGATGATTCCACATGAGTTTCATCTTTCCTGGCCCCATGGTTATTGAGAAGAAGATTTTCTAAAAATGCTATTAATTTTTCTCTAATTCATAATTATCTCCCCCTTGGAAAAGGGCGTGGCCCTTCATTTGAACAAACTTGAATCCCCTTTACCCAAGGATACTTTGTAGCAAGTTTGGTTGAAATTGGGCCAGTGGTTTTTGAGAAGAAAATGAAATGTGAAAAGTTAACGACAACGACGACAGACAACGGACAAATTTTGATCAGAAAAGATCACTTTAGCCTTCGGCTCAGGTGAGCTAAAAAGCGAGGCTTGCAAAATGGTGGATTAGAATTTTGAGGAAGTACTCAACAGGGACACTCCAGAGTCACAACAACAAGATGAACATGAGGAAGGAGAAGAACTAGATATCCAATTTTAGCAATCCACCACACATGATATAAGAGCAACACGGAAGACTCTTCAGAATAGGAAGTCCTCTGGAGCAAATCAAATAACATCAGAAATGTTAAAGGCAGACCTGATATAGACCAGCCAGGAATAGAAGCACACCTCCTATGTAGATGGAAAAGCTGCCCGCAACTGGAGGGGCTGTGTGACATTGCTGCCCCTGGCCTGCAAAGCACTTTGTAGAATCCTCATCAGCAGTATACAGGCTGCAGTTGACCGGACTCTTAGGAAAGAGCAGGAAGGGTTCCAAAGTGGGAGAGGGACTGAGAATTATGCAGATCTTTATTCTCAAGAACACGAACATCCTGGAGCAAGTCAACGAGTGGAGTAATATCCTGTATATCCATTTTGTGGACTACAGTATGAGAAAGCTTTCAATCAGTGCACAGAGACACAGTCTTTGAGTCATTACGAAATAATATGTAATACCCAACGATACCTTTTTTCCCTGTTATGATTGGCGTCAACAAGGATGCTGTATGCCAGGTTTCTTATTGGTACTGCTGACATCAGAAAGACGATTGCACTGACTTATGCATCCTAGCTTCAGGAGGCTAGCCAACATTTGGAATATCACATACATCTCAGTAGAAAGATAAAAGTCTCCCTCTTCAAGAGCCTGGTTCTCTTTGTATTGTTATACGGATGTGAGACGTGGAAGCTTACCAAAACAAAGGAAAAGAAGATTGACATCTTTCAGAACACGTACAGTGTACCTCAGAAGGATTCTTCAAGGTCAGATAGCAGCAGAATATCCCTAACGGGTTTGGAGATGTCAGGCACAGAAGGCATCGGCTTCGATGCGAGAGGAAGGCGATGGAACTTGGTCAGCCAAGTGCGGAGAAAGGATCCAACATATGACTTGTTGTGGCCCTCGGTTGGACACCTGAAGGGAGACGGAAGAGAGTTCGCCCCAAGACAACATGGCGACGGCTGGTGGAGATAGATTGAAATAATGCAGGCTGGAATTCTTCGAACACGTGCCGTGCAGCCTCAGACCGGCTCTACTTCTATTTTGAATTGTTTATTGGACTTTTGAGCTTGAATATTGATCGTTATCTCCAGGTATTTCATTTTACGATGGAAATACCTACCTTTTCTATGTGTGATGAATCATCATCCAAAGAATCATCATCCGAAGAAGCATTCGCAAAGTCGTCGTCATCACTGTCGTAAGTCCAAGTCGCCATTTGTAGACAGTGCTGAAATATTGAATATCTTACAGGTAGCTGAGATTTAAATGTGAAGTAAGTTGAAGGTTTTGTCAAATATACAAACTTACTTGAAATTTTTAGTTTAAGAATCTATTTGTCCCAGAGATAATAAAATTTAAAGGTACGGGAAGAAAGAAATCTATAAATGAGAAGACAATCTGAGTATTTGCATGTAGGTCCTCTGTCTTATCTTACGCTGACATATTGTCAACAAAATTATTTAAAACATAGACAAAATATGTTTCGACATGAATTGATATATATAACGTTAATTTTGAAGACCGCATGAAACGGTCTTCTATTAATGAAAATTCATGGTAGAACATTAGACACAAAAACTTATCAAAATTACATGATTTCCTAGTCTAATATCATTTACATTGTATTTCGATATCTGATATCATTTTCCATTTTTGTTAAGACTTTAAGATTGGCATAAATTCCATTGATTATGTTGTAGTAACGTAGAAAATCTCCCTCGAAGCTTGGTTCCCTGTGCGTTTATAAGATTTTGTTTCTTACCTTTAGTATAATATAAATATAGCCCTTTGATGAGGTCCTTCCATAGATATATCGACTTCACAGAAAAGCATATTGACCGAGCAGGAAGGTCGATATGCTTTTCTGTGAAGTCAATAAATCTATCCATGGATGGACCTCATCAAAGGGCTAAATTGTTATATTATATTTTACAGAGATAAACAAAACAGAATATGAAGATAATGGGAACAAGCTTTAGGTTTTTCTCTTGTTTTTTAAACACTTTAAGACTATAGATCAAAATTAATATGGGTTGTTTTATTTTAATTGCTTTTCCTTTATATTGATAGTGTAATTTAGGGAATTTAAAAATTCAAAAGGCTACATTTCTTTTCTTATTTTTATACCCGCACTTTCTAAAGAAAGTTCGGGTATATTGTTGTTACTCATGTCCGTCGTCCGTCCGTCCGTCCGTCTGTCACACTTTTCTTCCCTGAACTCCTCCTACATTTTACACAGTAGCTTAATCATCTTTTGGGAGATGGTTGGTGGTGTCATGTAGATGTGCAGTAAGGTTTCGGAATTTTGATTTTGCCCAGGGGGGTCAAATGGGGGTCGAAAAATGAAGATTTTTATGCAAAAAGTCCCGTTTTCCCTGAACTCCTTCTACATTTTACTCAGCAGCCTAATCACCTTTTGGGGGATGATTGGTGGTGTCATGTAGATGTGCAATAAGGTTTCGGAATTTTGATTTTGCCCCGGGGGGTCAAATGGGGGTCGAAAAATGACGTTTTTTATGCAAAAAGTCCCGTCTTCCCTGAACTCCTTCTATATTTTACTCAGCAGTCTAATCACCTTTTGGGGGATGATTGGTGGTGTCATGTAGATGTGCAGTAAGGTTTTGGAACTTTAATTTTGCCCTGGGGGGTCAAATGGGGGTCGAAAAATGAAGTTTTTATGCAAAAAGCCCCATCTTCCCTGAACTCCTCTTACATTTTATTCAGCAGGCTAATCACCTTTTGGGAGATGGTTGGTGGTGTCATGTAGATGTGCAGTAAGGTTTTGGAATTTTGATTTTGCCCCGGGGGGTCAACTGGGGGTCGAAAAATGACGTTTTTTATGCAAAAAGCCCCGTCTTCCCTTAACTCATTCTACATTTTACACAGTAGCCTAATCATCTTTTGGGAGATGGTTGGTGGTGTCTGGTAGATGTGCAGTAAGGTTTCGGAATTTAGATTTTGCCCCGGGGGGTCAAATGAGGGTCGAAAAATGACGTTTTTATGCAAAAAGCCCCTTCTTCCCTGAACTTCTCTTACATTTTACTCAGCAGCCTAATCATCTTTTGGGAGATGGTTGGTGGGGTCATGTAGATGTGGAGTAAGGTTTCGGATTTTTGATTTTGCCCCGGGGGGTCAAATGGGGGTTGAAAAATGATGTTTTTTTATGCAAAAAGCCCCGTCTTCCCTGAACTCCTCTTACATTTTACTCAGCAGCCTAATCACCTTTTGGGAGATTGGTGGTGGTGTCATGTAGATGTGCAGTAAGGTTTCGGAATTTTGATTTTGCCCCGGGGGGTCAAATGGGGGTCAAAAAATGATGTTTTTTATGCAAAAAGCCCCGTCTTCCCTGTACTTCTCCTACATTTTACACAGTAGCCTAATCATCTTTTGGGAGATGGGTGGTGGTGTTATGTAGATGTGCAGTAAGGTTTCGTAATTTTGATTTTTTCCCCGGGGGTCAAATGGGGGTGGAAAAATGACGTTTTTTGTGCAAAAATCCTGTCTTTCCTGAAGTCCTCCTTAATGTTACTCAGAAGCCTAATCATCTTTTAGGAGAGTTAAATATTTTGAAAATTATGTAAAACATCATCAACGTCAAGGGGTAAAAAAGCATCGCATGCTGGGAAACACCTTGAATTCTTATGAGTAATTAATGTACATGTCAAATGTGAGAGTCATATCTCATCTCAATCAAAAGTTATAAGCAAATGCAACATTTTTGAAAAGTAGGTTAGACTTCAAGGTCAAGGTCACAGAGTAAAAGTCATGATTCATTTGGAAAGATCTTATCACAGGTAATAATATACATGCATTATAATATGAATGTCCTAACTTTTCTCTTTCAAAATGATGAATTTATACCCGGTAACAATTTAATTTTTTTGCAAGTAGGTCAAACTTCTAGGTCATATGTAAAAAAAAAAACAAAAACATGCCATTCTCACAGGTAAATACTAGTACATAAGTTTAATATGAATGCCTTGTCTCTTCTCATTCAGTAGATATGACCGTGATGACCAAGGTTAAATTTATTGAGACAGATGGACAGTCTGACATACAAATGTACATATTTCTATATGAATTGGGTAAAATTGGCCCAGTGGTTCTAGAGAAGTTAAAAATGTAAAATGTTTTCAGACAAACAGATGGACGACACGTCACGACAGACGTTATATGATAAGGAAACCAGAAAAGCTCAAATGAGTGTTTTGACAGGGTTACAATATGGTTGCAGTATTTGAAAAGCTGTTTTTTTCATGCAGAGATATGCATGACCAACATATTCATGTTTTATATTTTCTTTAGTAATTTGTTTGTTTGTTGTGAATACATCTCTCTCAGGAATTTTTCCCTCATATGGAGACAGCACCAAATAATAATGAAGACAAGATGTCTTTGTGAAACACTGATGTCCCTGTATGGAAGCCTATGGCGAAGGTTGAAGTTTCTCAAATATATGTCAAACTCAAAGGTCAAGGTCAAAGGGTTCAAATTGTTGATATCAGAAGAAAGTCTTGTCACAAGGAATGCACATGTGAAATAAGTAATCCCTAGTACTTCCTGTTGAAAAGTTAATTGCCAAGGTTAATTTTTTTTTTAAGTGGTTCAAACTCTAGGGTCAAGGTCAAACATATTTAAACCTGTTGACAGTTCACAATGAATACAGTACATGTTAAGCATGAAAGCCCTAGCACCTACTGATCAAAATTTAAGCCAAGTTTAAGGTTTGGTATTTTTCTTGTAAAAATGTGTATCCTAGGTCAAGCGATCAGAGGTAAAAATTAATGATACCCAAATAAAAGGTCTTAATTGTCACAAGAAATAAACCTATAAAATGTGGAAGCCATTTGTATAGCCCATCCCACTTAAAACTTATGGGCGAGGTTATAATTTCTGCAGACAAATAGAGACATAATATAAACACAAGAAACAAAATATGTATTATTAGTCAAATGGAAAAAAATATACTATTTCAGGGAGAGGGAGTGGGTAGGGAGATTGGACCCCCCCCCCCCCCCTGGAATTTGCTTTGTTATTTAAACAAGACTATATACTGAAGCAAATAAAAAATGACTTTGGACATCCTCCCCCTAACTTAGAAAACATTGACCCCACTATCATTGTTTTTATTTTGTTTATTTGTTTTCATTTTTTTTTTTCTCCTGCTTGTCAGGAAATTCTGGGCTGGAATTTTTTGACTGAGATGTGAACCCACCTCCCTACTCCCTAAAAAAAAATTCTGGATCCGCACCAGTATTGGCAGTAACTGAATGTCACATCGACAACGGGAGATAACTTCACAATATGAAATTCGTGTAGTGTGGCATGCGATGATCTTTGACCCTTTTTGAACTTTAACCTAATCGTTTGGGTTTATTTTACCCCCCACTATACTTAAACTTGTACTTACCGACCTCCATAGGTCTTGTCAACTTCATGAAATATATAATCCAATTATAACACAAAATGAATATTAATCCAATGCACACCAGACTGCAGCATGACACTGCTAATGCTATTCCATTCGGCAAACCTTCGTGCCGTCGATTCCGTCACTTTATCAGATGAAGTGGGAATCGGCCGAGGTGTGCCGAATGGAGTTTAATCTAAAAATATGATAATGGGTGACACAACGTGATGTGATGTGATGTAGAAATTTACATGTTAACATGTATAGTACAAGAGCAAATTTTAAATTAATTCATAACAAACGATGTTTTAACAAAACTGTTCCATCTAGCCTATTCCAAAAAGTATGTGCTGTGTGATTGTGATGTCGAGAAGGGGGGGGGGATTAGTAAATTTGAAAAGTTCCTCAGCAATTATGAGCAAAACATTTATCAAAATCTAATTACATCATTAATAGAATTCAAACTGGTATATAATGAATTAAGCATGTAAAATAAATATAAGAGGTTCAGAGTTATAGGTCATAGGGAGAATTTCATACTCAATTTGATGAATACACTGTACATGTAAATTATATAGAATTATTTTGACTTTTTCCTTGGAAAGCCGCCCAATATGTAGGAGCGTGTATTTAGAGGCAAACACCTTAGTGCGGGTATTACTGTCTCATGAAAGCATCTAGTTTGTATTGATTTTTGAAAAACATCTCCAATATGTTTTAATATAAAGTATATCCTTATTCAAGGTACTGTTAATTATGTCTTACCAATTACTGTATTGCAAAAGTTCAGAATTATAACAGGAGTTTAAGTTTACTTGGTCATGTTTTCAAGGATAAGCCAATCAGAGAGCTTGGAATAAATGAAGAAAATAATGTTTTTATATACCGTATATATAATGGGCCAATCTCTAAATCTGGTTTATTATTTATAAATATTCAGCAAATACAATTTATCATTGAGTCAAATGCTGTCTGACGTTTTTCATACCAATTGTTAGTCCATTATTTATTCACTGAATTGACGACGGATTTTCCGGTCAGCAGGGGATGCTCACTCCTCCATGGCACCTGATCCCACCTCTGATGCTTCGGAGGTCCGTGTTTGCTCTGCTCCTATTTTGTATTGTTTTATGGACTTCGATATTGAATACTGTTCGTTATCTCCATATCCTCTTTTAACCACCCAACATGTATCTTGCTGGTGGACAGTCGGGTCCCGAGGATACTTGTCGTTCGGTACCTATTCATTCATGAGTACAAAGAATAACGAAACGATACTGGCAGGCACGTCGCTCAGTATAAAAAGGTGTCACTTTGAGTCTATAAGGGACACAGACTCAAGGAGTTCATTTGGTGCCCCTCGGATAATCCTCAAGGATATTAAACATATCTCATACGCACAGTCTTCAGATGCCCAGTTTTCGTATAAAACCAATACATCATACAAAAAATTGAAAGAATGTAAGGTGTCTATTACAGAAATACTTGATAATTCCTTTTCCGATCCCATGACTTCTGTTTCCAAATGTTCTGTGAAAAACTGTAAAACCTGTGACATTTTGATAACTAACACTTCTTTCACCAGTAATCTTACTGGGCAGAGCTTGTACACCAAAACGTGGGAAAATCTGAACTGCAAATCTTCTAATGTTGTCTATGGAATAGAATGTAATCTGTGTGGACTTGTTTATGTTTATGATGAAACCAATGGATCACTTAATAAAAGAATATCAGGTCATCGATTTCAAATAAATCATGGTGGTCAGCAGCTTTTGTACAAACATTTTAATTTACCTGATCATTCTATTTTGTCTATGAAAGTTAGAATTCTCGAAAAGATTTATCACCACACTAATAGTCCATCGCTGAGTACACCTTTCCGTAGACAACGAGAAGAATTTTGGATTAGAAAACTAGGGACAGCCTTTTCATTTGGATGTAATGACAATGTTGATAGAGTTGGAAATCTTTCCAGTGCACAGTGTAATAATGTAAATGTGATGGGACTTTTTAACCATAGACAGAGACGTAAGCTTAGTCATGGGCATCGGTCGTACAATAAACCTGCTATACACGACTCATTACTACCTTATGTAAATCAACAATTAGGTCTACATCATATTCGCACCAAACTTTACTCTGTCCCTTTGAAACTTTTAAATAGTCTTCTTGAAAAGGCCAAGGAAAGTCCCATTTTTGATTCCTCGACACCAGAATATAGACTCGGATCTGTGATTATGGATGGCTTTTTAAACCTGCACGTTTTACGGAAGAGAAAGCAGCTAAAACAATCCGTCTTTTCCTTAAACTTCAACATGCCAGTAAAGGAATTGACGCGGTTAATATAAATAATATTCTTAATCACAAAAGGGTCCAGGCTTGTATTCCACCATATTTCAAGTTAAAGACTACACCTTGTATTTCCTACAAATACACATCGACCATTGCTTCTAAACTTTTCAATTACAAAAAAACTTTACATGGCCTGAATACAGAGCATCTGAAACATAATCCTCCATCGTGTTCATGTTCTTCTTCTTCAAGTATAGTCCTGCTGGACATGTTATTACTGGTGACATAAATATAGTTAATAATGAGGACCTTAGATCACTTATTTAAAAAGAACCTAATTATAGGGAACCCCGATCCTTCAACTGGCGTCAGATTTTTATTAATTTTATAGATTCTGTTGAAAATTACGCAAGACGATGGGCCAGATATGAAAAAGAAGACGTTGACACCTTGTCAGAATGGATTAAATGTATCAGATCCATGTCAAAGTCACGTATTAAAAGATTACGGGGCAATATGAAAACCATCTATCCTTCTGTGTTCAATAAACTAGAAGTGAAAAAAGAATTAGATAGATTACATGATCATTACGTACTGGTCCCTGCCGACAAAGCAGGTAACAACATTGTCTTCGTTTGTAAGGCTCATTATATAAATTGTATTCTAGAAGAACTTGGATTTAATTCTACAACTGGTAGTCCTACTTATGCTCATACTTCCCTTTCTAAGAAAGAAATTCTTCAAAATCATATGTCAGTTTTGAATATTTTTAGTATTCCACAGAGCCAAAATGAATTTGAACTACCTTATATATACTGGATTCCGAAACTTCATAAAAATCCTTACAAACAAAGATACATTGCGGGTTCCAGTAAATGTTCAACCAAGCCTCTTTCGTTACTCCTCACTAAGATATTGATAGTAGTGAAAGAAAAACTTCAAGAGTACTGTGCAACTATATATTCAAGGAGTGGTGTGAATCAGATGTGGATACTAAAAAATTCCAAAGAACTTTTGGACAATTTGAAATCACAAGATTATCAGATATATCGACGACGTATTGTCAATTATAACAATGGTATTTTCCATTCCTAGTCGATATGATATATCCCGGAGAGCTAGAGATAAAAGATACCACAGACTCTGACAAATCTGTTTCATACTTGGATATTTTACTTGAAAAAGACGTTTATGGTAACTTAACAACCAAGTTACTAGTATGTGATAAACGTGACGACTTTGACTTTCTATCGCCAACTTTCCTTACTTATGCAGCAATATACCTTCATCACATGTATACGGAGTATATATATCTCAGTTGATTCGATACGCAAGAGTGTGCTCTACGTGCGAACAATTTCTAAAGCGAGGTAAATTATTGACAAGCAAGTTGATGAAACAAGAATATCAGCAGTCTCGTTTAAAGTCATCATTTCGTAAGTTCTATGGTCGATACAATGACCTTGTCAGCAAATACAATTTATCATTGAGTCAAATGCTGACAGACGTTTTTCACACCAATTGTTAATCCATTATTTATACACTGAATTGAGACGGATTTTCCGTTACATCATGATCATGACAATGAGCACACGGCGGGTGTGACCGGTCAGCAGAGGATGTTCACTCCTCCATGACACCTGATCCCACTTCTGATGTTTCGGAGGTCCATGTTTGCTCTGCTCCTATTTTGTATTGTTTTATGGACTTCGTTATCTCCATATTCTCATTCAAATGTAATTATTTTCCAGAGACATGATGTTTGAAATCTTTAAGGATCCTATTCACATTTCAGTGTTATATTGAAAGTTAGCATGTACCAGTATTTTTTTTTTTTACTTTTTTATACACCAAGAGCAGATCTCTGTGTTAATGACAGATTCAAGCAACCATAAAATGTTCTCTGAAAAAAATATGACCTGGGAGCCTAGGAGTTTTCTTGTTTGAAAAGAAAATATTCATTCAGTGTCATCTAAAATACAGGTATATTAATTATGCTTACAGTTTACTTTTAACAAGAAAAAAAAAACGTTTTTGATAACGTCCTGGCTATACCTGTACTTTGCACCCCGATAAAGTTTTCCTTGCACAAAGAACGAACTACTTCATATTACGGCATAAAGAATATTTCCTCATTACTTTACAAAAGACAACATACAAATGCTTGATGAGTAAAGGCTAGTAATTCAATACTCAATTGTTCTGTGTAACAACTATTCATTCTTCGTCAAGCATAAATTGCACTGATTTAGAGTAGATTTTCATATAGTTTAAATGTTACAAAATCTTTCACGTCAGACCTATTACCTTTGCTATTCTGTGTGATAAGATACATAAGATATATTACCTCTAACTAAGAAAGGAATTAATTTTTGTAATAAGGCATTTAGTATGTTGTTACTAAACAGAGATGGGCACGGATTGCATTGAACGCTAAACAAACATGTACTCGTATGATTTCATGCATCAGTTTTGAAGTTCCTTTTCTTTACTACCCAAAGAAGAGTAAAAAGATAAATCAATATATTTCATATAACTTTTTAAGTTCTTGGGTGTTATTTTCAGCTAATCAGAGACCCGAATATGGTGTATGAAATACCGTATCTCTAATTTTAAACATTTATGACTACAATTTATATCATGTATGATGTATGTTAGAAAATTATATGGATATAATGAACAGTATTCAAGCTCAAGTCTTTTAAAAAATACAAATCAGGAGCAGAGGAAACACGGACCTTTAAATCATCATAGATGGGATCAGGTGTCATGGAGGAGTGAGTATCCCCTGCTGACCGGTCACACCCGCTGTGTGCTCCTTGTCATGATCGGGAGATAACTGATAAATTGGTCGTCAATTCACATACCTACCTACCTACCTAGTCCTTGTTATGCCAGCGGGCACATAGGGCAAGGGCTAGATTTCTCCACTGCTCTCTGTCTTGAGCATTTTCTCTCCAGTTTTCCCCATGTTAGTTTGTGGTCTGTCATTTCCTTTTCCAAAGTCCGTTACCAGGTGTCCTTTGGCCTACCAGGTTTCTTCTTCCCTTCTGGTGTCCAGCTAAGAGCTACTTTCGCGATGCTCTTGGCTGCTTGGTTTCTTAACACATGTCCTATACTTTGCCATTTCCATTCAATTTTGTCAATAAAGTTCTCAAATTGTCTCTGTTTGCTTTCTCGTGTAGGTTCCACATTGGTAATTTTATTTAGCCAGAAAATCCTCATTATCTATCTGAGGCATCCATTGTGGAAACTAGAAATTCTGCATATGCCCCCTTCTGTCATTCTCCAGCATTCGGCTCCATAGAGAACATGTAGGTGGATATCAAAATAATGGCGCAACATTTACAATGTAGTATGAAAACGCCAGTCAGCATGTACAGTATCACTATTATAAGTTCCTTAACGTGCAACGAGTTGTCACCAAAAGTAGAGAAATGATATCTAGCGGTAGTGCTTGATAAAGAGGTGTACACAGTACAAGTACCATGAGTACAGACCCAGAGAAAACGACCAGACTGTCAGAAACAAGACTTTGTCCTCACTGCATACCACGTTTTCGTTTTTACATCTCATAATGAATAATCTCAGAATTTACGTTTAATTCGAATAAAACTATACATTTGTTTAAGACTTCTTGAGTTAGTACATCTTACTACAATATCGTGTTTTTGCGTATTTCCCTGTGTTTCCCTGGTGTTCATTTTTAATGGTGCTCTTCTCTGTCTGGTTTTAATGAAAAAAATTCAGATCAATTTAGTCTAAACAATAATACATGTATTTTGTGGGTTTTTTTTTTGTTGGCTATGGTGATAAAATCTTAACAATAGGTACAGCTACCAAAATTAACGAGGCTGGGGGTGGCAGCCATTTTCAGACTATTTCGATCTCCTTTAAAAGAAGAGCTCCACATAAAGATATACAAAAATGATCAAAATTTAAAACTAAAATTTATGAATTTTTTCTTTGTCAAATGAATGTTGACAGCTTAAGATACCATATCTAAAAAAAATAAGTTAAATCTGGTGGTTAATTTGTGGTTAAATTGTTGATCCCCCAGCCTCCTTAAGACCTCTACTAATGTGACGTAGTTCAACTGTGGTATCAGGAAAACACATTTTTATCAAGTAAAGAAAAAAAATGAAACAATGAACGAAAGAAAGAAAGAATTTTGAATCAAGTAACATTTATTTTCACACCAAGTACCATTTGTAACAATTCAAGTCTTTAGAAACAATACATCCCATTTAGTATCAATATACTGTAAATAAATCGTTTTTGTATACAACTAATCTTAAATTTTAAGAGAAAGCTCTTTTAAAGGGTGTCAGTTTTACTCGGACAACTTAGTCGAGTCCTCATTCATAAATAATTTTTAAAATGATTTTTTTTTTTTGCATTGTGCCATGCAATAACTTTTTAATTCTATTTTAAGGTTGCGTGAATTTTGAAATATTTTAAAAAAAGATGAAAATTGTTGAAGGCTTGAAAATCGTGGAAGGAATGAAAAATCTCTGCATGTCTTTTATCAACATTTGTCAAATGTCTTTGGATTGTCTAACGCGGTTTGACTTTTTATTCTCTTGCAACGGAGTTGGAGGGAATATAGTAACATAATCGAGTGAGGGTGTGTGTACGTTTGAGTGTTACGTCCTGTACGAAACGGAAGTGATGTAATTTACGTTGGGATCGATGTCCAATGCTGCCTTTTTATCTATGTTATCTGCTGGAGGATGCTCCACATGCAGTGCGTTTGTGCATAAAGTTGAGCTTTTTAAAAAGTCAGTGAATATTAAAAATATGAAATATGAAAAATACTGCACTGTAAATCAAGAGAAATCTGGATTCTGTATCGTTCATAGTCTCCCCCCCCCCCCGTACACAATACACATTTTACAGTGCGCACACACTGAACTTAATTTGCAGTTAATATTTTTGCAAAGATTATTCCATGACTGCTCGTTTTCCATTAATTAGTTACTCTTATTTAGAGCTGATTTCTTTGTTGGAGTGGCTTTTCTGTACGGGGGGAGGGAGGCCCTCTGCTTTTACATACTCCAGGAGTTCTATGACAGATGACGTCTGCTTCTGAGAACTGAAGCGGTATTTGACCTCATTCCCCGATCGCCGCCTCTTGACCTTGTAGTGGTATCTCCCTTTTGGTGAAGATTTGTATCTAAAATGATGAATATTTATACCGTCATACATGTATCTAATGCAGAGCATCTTCGCTAGCCCAGGGTTTCTGATACGCTACTGTCTTTATGAGTTTAAGTCACTAGTACTCACATGATGGTGACTATCAGAAGCTCCCGTTTTTGGCTGTACCAAATGACGTAATCACCATCTCTCGCTTTGTTTTCTCTAATGATTCGTTTTATCTATTTAAAAAGAAAAGATGCACTGTATTTGTGAAACAAAAACGCTTATAGCGAGGGTTGAATTTTCTCAAATGCATGCACATGTCAAACTCCAAAGGCCAAAGTCAAAAGTGTTGGTCCCCTAAGGAAGGTAAGGTTACAAGGAAAAGACTTGTGAAATATGAAATCCCTAGTTCTAACTGTTAAAAAAATTTGGCCAATGTTACAGTTTTTAAAAATTGGGCCAAACTCTAAGGTCAATGTAAAAAAATTTTTATACCCAACTGAAAGGTCTTGCCAAAATGAATACATATGTTATGTATGAACGCCCTAGCTCTAACTGTTCAAAAGCTATGGATAAGATTAAAGTGTGGTACTTTTTTGTAAAGGTGGGTCAAACCCAAGGTCAAGGTCCAGAGGTCAAATTTTGATACACAAAGAAAGATCTTGTAACAAGGAATACACCTGTAAAATATGAAAGCCATAGCCCAATCAAAAGTTATGGGCAAAGTTAAAATTTTTGCGGACAGACAGACAGTCAGATGGACAGGACAAAAACTATATACCCCGTATAGTTCTGTTATCAGTTTTAAAAAAAAGAATTTCCCCAGCGCTTGCGCGGGATTTCAGCTAGTATTTAAAAAAAGGCTTCGTTTACGGCGGCATAAAACGGTGCTTTGAGCCTATATTATTGAAAAAATGACATTTTTTATTCTACATATACTAGAATATAAAGTTCATTTCTGGAAACTCCATAAATAGTTTTTTGGATGAGGTGTTAACAAAATAAGAGCAAATCTATAATTATATTTGCATAAAAACCCCCCCCCCTCCCGGTTCTGACGCCTACGAATATTGCAGTGAGATCAACATTTGGATATATATGATACATGTGTATAATGTATTTGATTTCAATAGGTTTCCCTACATTTCTTTCATCGACGTCTGGGTGACATCCGGGGTAGTCTCGGAGCCGCCGATCCATGTTTTTCACCGGGTACCAGCTATCAAATAATGCTGGATTTCCTCTGTATGGTATGGGATCAGATAGGATTACGTTCTCTGTCTTAGGTCCAAAATCAACATAACAATGCACCTCTTCGACCTCATCATATCCATCTTCGTCTTGTTTACCATCCTCATCCTTCCCAGAGGATGGAGTGTCAGCCTCATTCATAGTGGTGGCCAAAGGGAGGTCATGTCGCTTTTCTAGCGGTAAGTCGGAGGGCTTGACAAGAATTGAGTGGCCCTGCGGTTTCTGTGTTGGCAATACTGATAGTTGTGTAGGGGTGTTAAACTGTTGTTGTACTGGCTCGGAAAACTGGACATGATGAGAATGGCTGTGTTCTAGACTGTGTGAGGGGTGAAAAGTGCGATGCGTTGTGATAGGATCTGACGACTCTGTAGGGGATCTCTGTGTGGTTCCAGGGGACTCTGTTCAATGAAATACATGTATCATGATTATTATGTTTTTACATAAATGGCAACATGCGCTGATCTAAAGGGGATAAGGGGAGGGGGACCGAACCCCCCTCCCGAAATTTGCAAAGTACTTAAGTGAGTAAGAGTGACCTTGGATCTCCCCCAAGAAAACGCAGAACCTCTCCTGGGCGGATCTGTGTAAAGCTGGTTTGAAATGTCTTGGGTATGAAGTTTTATAAGTCGATTACCCCCCCCCCCCCCCATATAGATTTTTTTCAGGTTTGGCAGAGAAGTTTACGTTTTTTTTTTTTTTTTGCTTAATTGTCAAGAAATTTCCGGAATGGATTTTTTTTTACTGTTGTGGAACTCCCCCCCCCCCCCCCTGGAAAAAATTCTTGCATCCGCGCGGGTTTCCAATTATGTTATAAATTTGGAATTTACCGGGTGGCAGTAAATACAAAATGTACAACATGGCATTCCTCTATCTGTTTCATATCTTTTTCCTTAATATAAAGAAAAAAATGTCAGAACATACCAAACTCAATCAAATGTCCGTAACCATTTTCTCGAAGAACTTCAAGAAAGATGTGGAAGCCCTCCTCACCAACGTGTATCAGTTTCCGTATCAGCACATCCGCCATTGAATGATTTGTTCCTCTCTCTTGGATATCAATACCATCCTCTATAGACAAGACTTCATTACTGATTAAATCGTCCAGAATATGGTCTACAGAAAGGTTTTTTTTAATGTTCTTGACACTTCTTTGCAGTTTTGTGTAGTTAGCATCTCCGATGTGTCCTTTAAAACGACGGCTACCCTGTTCAGTGAAAAATTAGAGACTTTAGAAAGGGTTTTAAAAATAGGGGGGTGCTATTTTTGTCGCTCTGGACTTAAATATCAAATTTTACATAATTACAAGTATATAAAAGGAAAAAAACTAGTTTTTTACTCTTCACCGGAAGAATTAAATGACAGTCATATTTAGCATCGGGCCCCATTTACAGTTCCTAATGTTGTCCCTATGGAGCTATGGTTAGGACCTGACAACAATTTGGGTCCAACAGTTTTGATAAGAATAAAGAAGTCAGAAGAACTAAAACTTAAAAGCAACATTTTAAAAAAAATTAATCAACGGGGCCAAAGTGACGCGGGTAAGCAACATGGCCCTTGAGACTCTAATTAGAGTCTTATGGGTAAGGATTGAACCATATGCTGGAGGTTCCAGACAATACAGGTAACTGTTGGAAAAACCAGGAAGTTATTTTTTATTTATTTATAATGGTTGAACTTAAGATACGAAGTCTATATAAATAATTCACTTACATGTCTTCTTGACATACTGAAGTGTTTTTCTAAAATCCCCATGTATAGTATCACTTAGATAACCACTCTCAGCTTAATTCATGGATCCGAACAACACTTTTCCCAGATCCGAACAGAGAGACCCTCTTTCGTTTTGTCCGTCACGGTATCTGACGGTATCTGACCTGCTAACTATTGTCAGTGGTATCCGGTTTAAAGTTTAAATTTTAAGGTATTGATCTATTTTGGAACATTTTAAATTCCAAAACATAACTACCCGGCGAAGTCTTATCATTGAATTTCTTAAAGTATTCAAACGCACAGTGCACTTTCTTTTTTAAATTTAAGGATTTCCATCCCTAATGGGACCAAGTTTATACCCTTAAATGGCTGTCAAGTACATAACACTGATATTGAACTAAAGCATTTTAAAGTAGTAAAGGATTGCCCGCAAGAAAGTTCTAGAAATTTCACTAACTAAGCATTAATTAATTAACAAAGATTCTTTGAAGTCTATGGGAAAAAGCATTTTTTTGAAAATAAAAATTCAAATAGTAAGAATTTCATTAAATACTGTGGTGGAAAGATGCATTGAAACATTAGAAATAGAATGACAATTTAAAATAATTTATTGCCCGTATAAGTTTTAATTGATTTTTTTATTAATTAAAAATAAGGGGGAGATAACTCTTACCAAAATTCATGGTCATAAATTAGGACATATCCCATCCTTTATGAGAGTAGTAATACCTGGTAAATGGGATTTATGTCTAAATATACAGAGTATTCAACACCTATACATCTTTTATGTATTCAATTTCATTGAATCTGTTGCTATTAGGGATTGAATACCATAGATATGGCACGCCAAATTCACAAAAATGAGATAAACATAGTTTCACAGTCGATAAACAGTCGATAAACTAGGTTTATCGGTTGTAAACTATAGTTTACGGACTGTAAACTATAGTTAACAACATTAATCTACATTTTACATCCGTAAACCATAGTTAACGCGATAATCTATGTTTCACAACCGTAAACTATACTTAACACTGAAAACAATCATTTGCGATTGCAAAACATAGATTATCTGATAAATACAGTTTCACGATTTGTAAACTATAGTTTACAAACCGTTAACTATAGTTAACGATCTGATAAATATAGTTTCACGATTTGTGAAACTATGATTAACAACTCTTAAGTATAGTTTACGATTGTAAACTATAGTTTACAAACGTGAATCTATGTTTATCAACAAAATCTATTGTTATCGCTTATTACAGACAGATAAACTTAGATTATCATTCGTAAACTATAGTTAACAACCGTTAAATATAGTTTTACAGATGAAAACCATACTTAACGAATCGTTAACTATACTTAACGAATCGTAAACTATAGTTTACGGTTTGTAAACTATAGTTTACAGTCGATAAACCTAGTTTATCAATTGTGAAACTAGGTTTATCTCATTTTTGTGAATTTGGCGTGCCATACATAGAGATCTGATAAAATTTTTATCACTGATCATGCAACCCACCTTTTTTTCTAAAATATCTACAATATAATATATTCTGTAGCTGTGGGTCAAACATGGGAAATTTTAATTAATCTAAAATATTACTAAATTCAACGATTTTGTTTTGGTTGTTGAACACAAATCTCAACCTTTGTCATAGCGAATCCAGCCAGTGAGCTAGGGAGTATACAGGTAACCTGAATAAAAAGTAACATTTTATAACCCACCCACCCCTCAACACACGCCTCTTGCCAAATGAATCGTACATCCCTTGTAAGTTGAGTGTATTACATTGGATGAAGAAAAGTGGATCCAGAAAAAAGGTTCAACATCACTGACCAACCTCTCCTGGTACACAGTGGTACATGCACCATAATTTTTTTTTTTCTGTTTAGACAACTTTATTTAATTTTCTTAAAAAGATTGCCTGTTTAATTCATTGTTTAATTAATTTCATTTATTTATAGGTATAAAGACCAGAGGAAATTTGTCTAAATATAGTACTGAGTATTTACTATAGTAAATTTTTATTAGATGCTTGCTACTACCTGAGACATAAATTTATAATTTTGTTAAAATTTATGTGTCTGCTACTTCACACGTTTGCCCCCCTCCCACTTTCTGTTGCTGAAAGGTCGGGCGGTGGTAAATTCCAGAATTTGAAAAAGAAAATTATCAAAAATATGTAAAAATGTGCCTCCTGCGAAAAGATTTTTTGAATTTGGACAGATTTTTTTTTCTTTTTTAAGAAGTTGCTCATTCTTCTTTTTTTTTTTTTTTTTTTTAGTTTTGCTGCGTTATTTGCATATTATTTCATTTTTTAGTATTATAGAACCCCTTTCTTCTTTTGATATAAAAATAAATATAAATTCCACTCTTGTTCCATTAATTTAAGAGTCGGGCTCGATATGTCAATATTTATTTCCCACAACGTGCTGGCCAGTGGTAAACATTGACGATGGTACTTCAGAGAATAGTGTATGGTTAATTTTGTAAATCTTCATGTAAAGTGTTTAATATACTGCTAAAATGGTTGATAATATGATGATGAAGTGATATCAGTCTTTATGCCAAATCAAAATTTGATTCAAATGTGTGATTTGCTGCGATCAGTGAATCACGGTGACTCGTCACGACTTTTATTTGTCTTCTTTTTGCCCACCCCTATCCTACAAAAAATACACAATCATGACAAATTGTATATTTTCATAAGAGTCCTTAGTTTTATTCATAAAGCAACGTACACAATAACCAGAAACCAATATGGATAAAACTGTCCCGACTTCTGTGACTGAAAATTCAAAACTTGTGTAATTTTTAATGTTGGAGTAGTCAAAGAGAAAGACAGAATAATCGTGACGAGTCCCCAGTGTTGCAGTCAGCAGCTGATCAGGCCATTGTGGTTGTCAGTTACATGTTATTATGTACAGGGCTGGGTATTGGTCCAAGATTTCGTATTGCGATATATTGCGATATTTTAAACTGTATTGTGATATTGTGAAAAAGATCTTGTTGATTTCATCTAAGTTATGCTCTGAAATGCTCCCACAAAACTTATGTCTTACTCTTTGGCTTAATAACAAACTTTCATAAGTCTATTTTTAAACTTAATGACAAAATTCCTTAATCTAATCATATTGCCAATGTATCGATATTACAAAATCGTATTGCGATACAATATTTTTTGTCATTGTATCGCAATATATTGAAATATCTATATTTTTGCCCAGCCCTAATTATGTAACAGAAGCATTGAGAAAATCACGATTATAGGCCATTTCTATAAAATTGGGTGCCCTCTCCAGTCTCCCGACAGACTGGCTATAAATGGTCCAACTCAAAACTCCAAGAAGCATTTTTAGCTCACCTCAACGAAGTTGGGGGGAGCTTATGTGATACCCTCGGCGTCGGCGTCCCGGGTTAAGGTTAAGTTTTTTGGAGCAGTTTTCTTTTTAAGTACTTCTATGTCCTATTCTCTCCTCCTGTAACGTTGAGTTATCGTTCTTAGCACGAGTTATCTATTCCTTATAGCAGGTATCACAAAACTTCCGGTTTCAGAGCAAATGTTGCGGGTGACTAAAATTAGTCTAAAATGTTCATTTTTAAGGAATTAAAGTTAAACTAGCGAGTCTGAAGTTCGTCTCTGGAAAAATGTTTGATCTGATACAATGTATTAAATTTTAAGATTTGACCGAAACACACAATTTTACAGTCTAAATGCATATACCATATTGGCCAAGTTTTGGCAAAAAAAAAAATGATGATATTGAAAATAAAATGCGAGATGAGAGTGTTGGAATATCTCTGCGAATTATGTTGAATAATTAAGGCATCTAATTTCCACAATATTCTTCACATAAAAGATTAGTCTTCGCTTAATAGGAAACTCATTACGTAAAAGGAAGGAAATGTCAATTTTAAAAGCAAGCATCCCTGCAATTAAATTGGCTTATACAAGTTCCTAGCGATGTTGCAAAAAGAAAATCTTAAAAGCCGCGATTATATTCAAATTTACTACACCCATATTTGAATGGAAATATTTAGAAATACAATTTTTTGTTTATATTGAGGATGCATTATATAAAACACGAATTACGACCCTCCCCCTTTTTTTCTCTGAATACGTTTTACTGTTAATTTAGTATGAAAATATTCATTGAAAACCACCCACACGCTTTTATGTTGCAGTCTGATGATCCTCTATAATGTTTATATATATCCAAATAGTTCTCTTATAAAAATAAAAGTCGGAACCAAACCCCTACCACCCCTCATGGAATAGGCACAGTAACAACTAATTCACTAAGGTAGGACGTTAATCATAAGCTAGAGCCAGTTCAATTTATGGTTCAAGAGGTACATATGCATATATACAAGAATATATATCTATTTGATCAAGCAAGGAGGGATTGGGTATAGCTGAAGAGAAAATAGGTCAGACTAATTCTTTTGAAAAAAGACTTCAAAAATCTCCATGGTTAACGTTGTTTAGAAAAAAATGTCTAGACCAAAGAATTTTTACAGCAAATTAGATAAAACACTTACAGTATTCTAAAATATGGTCATGTCGTATCTTGTTGGAGTGTAAAAAATATTTTCAATTACCAGCATGTCAATTACTTATTATGATCCTGCTCATTCAAGTTTGATTACGATAGGAAAATTACTAACATCCGACAAAAATGATTCCCTGTACTTTATTCTCATATCATGCTTTTATGTGCACTTCAATCAGGAATACTGTTTAAAAATCAAGGAATTTACCCACACTATTACACATCAATTAGAAGCTATATCTTTATCGTTTCCATATCCACATAATCAGTATGCAAGTTCATAGTGCCCCACCACCGGAATGACTGGTATTTTGCTACTTATTAAGTATCGAAGTTCTCATTCATAGGCAGGTTTGCAGGTCCTCCTTCCCCTCCGCGCTATTGTTGCAGTGTGGTATTGTACTGGATTTTCTTTTACGGAAAACGATTGAGAACAGCTAGAGGACCACCTCGAACCCCCCCCCCCCCCCCCCCCCGAGGGAAATATGTTCTTCGTTTTTTTAATAGTTTTCAGCATGTTCAGTTTTCCCTAAACTATTTTTAAAAATCATTATAATTTTATTTGCTTGTCTTTTTTATTTGCCTATTTAATATTTTCCCACCCACCCCCTTCTTTCCTTTGAAGAGCGACGCTTCGACTACATGTCTGATACTTATCGTTTGGTCAAACCTTGATATTTATCATTGTGCACAATTTCATTACATTTTTCCGAGGGACGACCTTCAAACACTCGAAAGAGAAAGCTGAATTAAAAAAACAACATTTAGACACATTGTCATTTACAACATTCTTTTACCTCATTACCGGAAATTTTACAATACCTGCTCCTAGGAAAGATAACTCGTGTTAAGAACGATAACTCGAGTTTACGAGAAGAGAGAATATTGATTAGACATGCATGGAAGATGTTTCTAGTGTGTTTCATTGTACCAGTCAAAGTTTCAGATGCTGCAATTTCAGCAAAGGAATGACCAGGTTAATGTTTTTGGTGCAGGTTAACATTTTTGGTGCAGTTTTTGGTGTAGGTCTCATTTCCGAGTAACTATAAGCCCTATGTTGACCAAACTTACATGGATGGTACATCTTAGGATGCATACTACCAGACTTGCTTTGGATGCTGAATCTGACCTACATTTTTCGGTTGAGTGAACAGGTTAAAGTTTTTGGTGCAGGTTTCATTTCGAAGATACTATGAGCCCTATAATGACCAAACTTGCATGGATGGTACATCTTAGGATGCATACTACCAGACTTGCTTCGGATGCTGAATCTGACCTACATTTTTCGGTTGAGTGAACAGGTTAAAGTTTTTGGTGCAGGTTTCATTTCGAAGATACTATGAGCCCTATAATGACCAAACTTGCATGGATGGTACATCTTAGGATGCATTCTACTAGACTTGCTTCGGATGCTGAATCTGACCTACATTTTCCGGTTGAGTGAACAGGTTAAAGTTTTTGGTGCAGGTTTCATTTCCAAGTTTCTATGAGACGTATAATGACCAAACTTGCATGGTTGGTACATCTTAGGATGCATACTACCAATCTTGCTTCGGATGCTGAATCTGACCTACATTTTCCGGTAGAGTGAACAGGTTAAAGTTGTTGGTGCAGGTTTCATTTCCAAGTTACTATGAGACATATAATGACCAAACTTGCATGGATGGTACATCTTAGGATGCATATTACAAGACTTGCTTTGGATGCTGAATCTGACCTACATTTTCCGGTTGAGTAAATAGGTTAAAATTTTTGGCGCAGGTTTCATTTCCAAGGTACTATGAACCCTATAATGATTAAACTTGCATGGATGGTACATCTTAGGATGCATACTACCAGACTTGCTTCGGATGCTGAATCTGACCTACATTTTCTGGACGAGTAAACAGGTTAAAGTTTATGGTGCAGGATTCATTTCCAAGTAACTTTGAGCCCTATAATGACCAAACTTGCATGGATGGTACATCTAAGGGTGTATTCTACTAGGCTGGCTTCAGAAGCTGAATCTGACCTACATTTTCCGGATTAGTGAAAAAGTTAGTTTTTTATACAGGTTTCATTTCCAAGTAACTTTGAGCTCTATGTTGAACAAACTTGCATGGATGATACATCTTAGGATGCACACTAATGGACTTGCTTCAGATGCTGAATTCGACCTACATTTTCCAGATAATAGACCTCGTAAAAGTTATGGGTGTAGGTCTATCACCAAGAAACTATAAGGCTTATATAAACCAAAGTTGCACAAATGATGCATCAAGGGATGAAAACTCTCAATCTTGCTTCAGATGCTGGATTTTAATGACATTTTCATGATGAAGAACTAGTTTTAAGTTTTTATATAGGTCTATTCCAAAGTATCAAAATTGCACAAATTTTGCATTTTAGGATGTACACTTTTTGTTGGTTAATTGTGTGACTTAATTTGCCTTACTTAAAGACAACATTCGTTGAGGTGAGCTCTGTAATCTCTGATTACCTATGTTTTAGTACTCTGGAAAATAGAACTTTTAATAAATAGCATTGAAATTTTCTGAGAAAAAAAATTTCTCATCTGCCTTATTTGACCAGTGTTATCAAACTGAGTTGGGAGAGGGCAACCAAAAATTTTTCTAAGGGTGGCCTTCAGAAATTCTTTCTAAATAGATATAGCATGAAGTTGCTTCCCTTTAGTTTACATAATAATTACATGTATACTGTATCTTTAAATTTCAGAAAGCCCAAGACACAACAAGGCAAACGTTTCCTTGAAAAACGTGAACCCAAACTGATAGAGAATGACAAACAGGCCATGTTTATTAAAGGTGGAAACACAAGTGATGCCATCTCGCAGGTTCTTAAAGAACTGGTAATTCAAAAACATATATTTGCTCACGTATAACTCATAGACTTCTTTTAAATTTAAGCTTTGGACTTGCATAGTTCAGTGATGTGCTTAGGCCATTAGCTATAGACCATTCTAAGTTAGTTCACTCACTACTCAACAATGTCAGTGTGTGTGTATATATCTGTTTTTTCTTTCAGTATGTTTTAAAGAAGCCCAATGCTGTGTCGTTTAAAAGGTAAGGATGTGTGAGAAAACAGCCAATTGTTTTTGTTTGTTTGTTTTGAAAATATTTTATTGATAACATGTCAAATGGATTGGACACAAGTTCCAAAAACAATTGTTTTTCATTTCTTTACTAAAGTAGTGAAGTAAACCATTTTGATTATTTTTTCCTGTGCTATCCTGGCATTTTCTGAGAAAAACTTCCAATTAAATTTTATATCTTTTCTTTACTGAAGTAGTGTAGTAAACCATATTGATTATTTTTACTTCCATTTAATTTTTCAGAAAGAACATTTTGAGACCATTTGAAGATGAAACACCTCTGGTATGTAAAAGTCAATCTTTATTTGTGAACCTGTAATGTTTTTTTTTTGTTTTTGTTGAATCCCTTTTTAACAGAACAAAAAGGAAAAGAACACATTACAACACAAAAAACCTATTAAAGCTAGAAAAAAACATAATCTTTATATAGCTTTGAAAGGGTAGGTTGAGCGTTTCTCTATGAAGTAATGTAGCTTTTTTTGTTGTAGGAATTTTTTGCTAAGAAGACAGATGCCTCTCTTTTTATGTTTGGTTCACACAATAAGAAAAGACCAAACAACCTTGTAATGGGTAAGATTATTTACTATAGATTCAGAAGTTAAAAATTTTATATCATAGTATAATGCACTTTTAGAGTGTACATTTCACTGATTATTTGTATTTTTTGATTTTTAGGTCGATTCTTTGACTTTCATATTTTGGACATGATTGAACTAGGTGTAGAGAAATTTGTTTCGATGGCAGATTTTCCTGTAAGTTATTTATCTTATTAAATTGCTTATCCAATTAATTTGCAGATGCAACCAAGGTACAAAAAATTAATGAACTTATCCTTGCTGGAGTATCAAGCAGGTTTTTATAAGGACCTAGGTCTTGGTATTTGTTTCGAAAATCAAAAAAATATCTCTTGTTTTACTTATTTCATTTTTACTTTTTCATTAACAGTGGATGAAAATATGTTTTCTTTTATGAAGAAATGGACAGGATGACTTTATATCAGTTATGTTTCTATGTTTTCTGCATATATGTAGCTCAGTGGTCTAAAAACATTATGATTGTGTACCATCCCACTCCCAATTTGATCAGATCAGTAAGGTATAGATCTGCAGCTTTCTGCTCAAGTGCAGTTTCCTGCTCAAGTACAGTTTCCTGCTTGAGTAAAGTTTTCCTGCTTGAGTACCAGGTACATTTTTTTCTGCTCGAGCACAGTTTCCTGTTCGAGCACAGTTTCCTGTTTTCTAGCCTGGTTCCCTTTCCCTGTTATGCTTTGTATACTCCGTGTCATGAGGGCCAGGTGGAGTACAGTGGATTCAGGATGAATCTGCCCTGAATCTTATCCTATTGTGATGTCTAATATAGCTGCGCTTCTGGTGAAGACGTTCATTGTGACGTTGTATTTTTCTCCTCTGTCAATGTAATGTGTCATTGTTATGTCGATAATATTTATTTCTGTGGCTAATGGAAACGACTCAAAAATCCATGATTTATTGCGTATTGTTCAGACCAATCAAAGAAAAGCATTGAATGTAATCCACTTGGCTCTCCTGCCTTGGCAAGGATGAGACAGGGGACCAGGCTACCTGCTTTCCTGCTCTAGCTCTAGTCTACTTGATATTCATTACTGAATCTTTACTGCAGGGAGGCAAATGTTCAGAAGGCACAAAGCCATGTTTGATGTTTGCTGGGGAGACATTTGAAAAAGATCTAGAATACCAGAGGCTGAAAAATCTACTCGTTGGTGAGCAATCTTAGATCAAATTACATTTGATTTTAAAAATAATGCTTTACCTGTGAAGGATCTGATGATAGACAATTTTCATTCGATAATTAAATGTACATGTAGGATGTGTTTAAAATATTTCTTTCAGTATTTATGATTTATAGTGTAAAACTTTACCTTAACAATGCATTATAGAATTTGCTCTTTTTTGGTCCAAAATAATAAACATGCACCTTTATCTGTTCCTCAGTGTTTTATTAGGAAACTTCTAATATTTTGCTGCAGATTTCTTCCGAGGCCCAGTAGTATCTCAGGTCCGATTGGCCGGACTGGAACATGTGATCATGATTACGGCCGTGGAGGGACAAATCCTCCTCAGAAACTACAGGTAAATCTCCGGTGTATATTGACACTCATGAATATCCTGGTACATGTATGAAGAGCCCTGAATCATGTGGACTCTCAATGTTCTACTGGTTAGATCTAGAAGGAAGGTTTATAAGAGTAGGGAGTCTTTCTATCTACTCTCCATAAGTTTAAGTACACTGCAGCTAATGCAGAGGGTGTGTTCTTACCTTGTCTCATTCAGACAAGGTCACTGGCTATGGTGACAAAACTTTTGAAAGAGGGTATTCATGAAATTGAATGTGTATATAGACCCAATTTAAAGTCATTTGGGTAAGGTCAAGCGCCTTACCTGGGCCAGTGTAAGCAGGGATATATTTCATATATACTTCTAATTTACCAGAGTGTTGCTAAAGAAGTCTGGCAGTAAGACACCCCGGATTGAGTTGGAGGAGATAGGACCCTCACTGGACCTCAGGATGAGGAGGACCAAGCTAGCCTCGGAGGACCTCTACAGGAGGGCCCTCAAACAGCCCAAAACCATCAAGGTACGTATTATATTGGCGGATACAGGATTTGTGGTTGAGGAGGGATGGGTAACTTTGTTCAATCAGAGGTATAAGGGCCGCCTAACTTAAAGGTACTTGGACACAGATTTGAAGTTAATATTTTCTCATTTTTTCTGTATAATATCACGAATTATATATTTTATTAGCATTTCACACAACAATTAATTAAAAATCTTATTTCATTTAAAAGTTATTAAAACTTTAAATTTTTTGGCGGGTTTGATTGACACATCCTTGCACTTTCACAAATTTTAACTTCATTCTTAATCCTTAGGAAAAGTGGCAATTTTGATGTGTTTTAATGAGAAATATTAAAACTTTTATCGAAAAAAATAATTTTATTCAGAGTAGAAATGTTAGAAAGCAAAACACCTTCACAAGTAATGTGTATTAGACCGAACTAAAGATGGGTAAGAGTTTAGCAAATCGAGCACACTCGTGTTATGTACACAGTTTTTGTAAACAGGGCTAGTATGTTATATATATTTAGAATTCACCGGGTGCGTTGCTGTCACAGTCTACTCACCACAACTGCACGGACTGACAATATATTGTGTGTTTGTTTTGCTTTCGAACGTGTCTATTCTGAATTTCCTGGATTATAGTATTTATATTTTTCATTTATACAAAACGAGATTGCCATTTTTCCTAAGGATTAAGTATAAAATTAAATTTGTGAGAGTGCAAGGATATGTCAATCAAACCCGCCTTTGAAATTTCAATATCTTTTAAACGAAATACGATTTTTAATTAATTTTTGTGTGAAATGCTATTAAAATATATAAGTCGTAATATTATAGAGAAAATAAAAACTTCAAATCTGTGTCCAAGTACCTTTAAGGCCCCCAGTGGTCTAATTGTCTTTGCCCCCAAGGAAGCTCCTGAATTTAAAGAGTAAAATTAGGCATAATAATAGTGTTATTGGTTAGTTATGTACCAAAGTATATCACATGTTAATATTAAACTCTCCCCCAACTCACACGTTAAATCTGCCAGTGCTGTGACTTTGTAATTTCTTTGGGGATCATAATTCATGGTTTTGGGCAAAAAGTACACATTTGTCGATATTTCAATCTCTGGGCTTGTTCTATATTTTCCAAAGTAAAATTGTTACAGTAGTTCATTGATTGCCTTATTCATTAATACATGGTTTGAATCATCAATGATATCTACGAAAATGTGTCTTATTTCAAACAAAGTACTGCATTTTTAATAAATTAAAAATGTGATCATTTTATTTTAATTATAGCCAAGGAAAAAGAAAAATGTATCACATGATGCTTTTGGATCTAAGCTTGGAACAATCCACATGACAAAACAGAATCTAGATAAGTTACAGACAAGGAAAATGAAAGGACTGAAAGCTCAGAAACGGAAATCTAGTACAGGAGAGGGACAGTCAAGTGCAAAAAGGTCCAAGGAGACTGAAACATGAAAGTGTGCACAAATTTTAGCTCAATCAATGATTAAAACGAAACATAATACAGAAAAAAATGAAACAACATAAACAGACAGCTTCGGATATCATATTTTTGTTTTACACATGTCAGTCATGGGTTACAAAAGCATTTTTATAATGCCAAGCACATAACAACCTAATGAACTATGTCCTTATTATTACTTTATTATTAAAGGCTTATGTGTAATAAATCTGATCAGATACTTTATAAGTGTTGTTTTGTGAGCTTTTTAGCTCACCTGAGCTGAAGGCTCAAGTGAGCTTTTCTGATCAAAATTTAGTTTAATATATATTTTATTCACAGAAATGATGAAAATTTGCAGTCGTTGTCGTCGTCGTTGTAAAATTTGCTTATTTTCATCATCTTCTCAAAAACTACTGGGCCAATTTCAACCAAACTTGCTACAAAGTATCCTTGGGCAAAGGGGATTCAAGGGAAGGGGGGGGAGATAATTATGAATTAGAGAAAAATTAATGGCATTTTTAAAAAATCTTCTTCTCAAGAACCACTGGGCCAGGAAAGATTTTTGTAGATTCAAATTTGTTCAAATCATGACCCGGGGTTAATAGAATAATTTTAACATAGGAATATATAGAAGAAAATCTTCTTCTGAAGAACGACTGGGCCAGGAAAGATGTGGAATCACAACAGAACATTTGTTCAACAGGTTTTTAAATTTTAACATAGGAATATATAGTTTTTAAAAATCTTCTTCAAATTATATTTTGAAGATTTTTTTTCATATCATGACCCCTGATGACCAATCAAACTTTTACATAGGAATATATTGGAGAAATCTTTAAAAATCTTCTTCTCAAGAACCACTGGGCCAGGAAAGATGAAACTTGTGTGGAATCATCCTCAGGTAGTGTAGATTCAAATTTGTTCAAATCATGACACCCAGGGGTAGGGTGGGGCCAAAATGGCCGATTAAATTTTAACATAGGAATATAAAGGAGAAATCTTTAAAAATCTTCTTTTCAATGGCCAGGAAAGATGTCATGTGGAATCATCTTTATAGTGTAGATTCAACTTTGTTCAAATTCATGGCAAAAGTTTTACATAGGAATATATAGGAGTGAGCTATTATTTGAAGTTTGTTTAATTAATTTTACATAGGAATATATAGGGAAACCTTTTATCTTCTTTTCTTCTTCAAAGCCATGCTTAGTGATATTTATAGGGAATTTTACTAGTGTAGATTTTAATTTGTTCACATCTTTATTGCTCTTTAAACTTTCAGTTTTTAAGTGCTTTTTCCTAGCCAATTGCTCAGGTGAGCAATGTGGCCCCTGGGCCTCTTGTTTTAAAAATAATGAACTGCCTTCACTTATTTCTATGGCAGAATGAAAGGTGTAGAACAAAAAAGGGGGGTACAGTGCTTTTTTTTTTAATAGAATAAGTTGAAAAGAATGAATATGTGAAGCACAACAGAACATTTAAACAGGTTTTTAATACCTGTTTTGTATTCCAAATTATATTTTGAATTTTTTTATGCGTCGTTGTCGTCGTAGTCGTCGTCGTAAATTTTCTTCACAACCGTTGCACATTTTTTGGTATACAGATTTATCAGATGGATAACTAGGTCAAGATTTGTTTTGGGTACGATCATGCCATTTTTGACAGAGTTATTACCCTTGGACTTAGAAAAAATCCAATTATAATCTAAGCATTTGTCCTTAAACTATGCATGTATCCAGTTAAAGATAATTAATGAGCTTAGTGTGGGAAGTTGGGCATCTCTGATCATGTGTTATCTTTATCTCCTGAGAATTCGATAACAGAAGGAAAGATCTCTCTTCTCTAATTCTCTTAATTGTAATTTATTGCTTGTCAAAACATTTACATGTATTTACCAGCCTTTTTATGCCCCCTTCAAAGAAGGGAGAGATTTAATTAAATTAAAAAAAAAACTGTCTTTTAAATTTTAAATTTCATAATCCTAAAAAATGTAAAAATATAGGTATCCTTATTTTTAAGTAAAAACTTATTTTTTCATATTCATATACTTTACAGCAATCTGTAACAAATGTTAATGTTTTGCCAGGAATTCAGTTTGTCCCATGATAATTATCAAGCACTGTGGAATTTTGATAGCAGAAATTTGCAGGTCAAATTAGAGAGAAATTAATGATTTATTGTCAAGCTTTGTAGTCTAAAGCAAGAGCATCTCTAGACTAATCTTAATTTATCTCTTGGCAGTAGAAATGGGTTGCTTGTGTTAATTAAGAGTTCTTGATGGCTATAGTTCAGATAAAGATCTTTCAACTGTGTAGTGTAATTAAAACAAATTGATGTTTTAGTGTATGATTCAAACTAAATTATTATTGTATAATATAATGAAACCCTCCTTTGAAAAATATCTTCTTTGTCATGTTGTACTATAATTTTCTTTGCAGCTGCACATACTGAAATGAAATTCGATATACAGATATATGACATGAAAATCTAGATCAACTTCTGTTTTGGGTATCATCGCACCATTTTTTACAGAGTTATGTTCCTTAGACTTAGAAAAATTCCTGTTATTTGCAGTTTCTGTTCATTTTCTTTGCCCGTTGCACGTACTGAAATGAAATTTGGTATACAAGTGTATCAGATAAATATTTTGGTCAAGTTCTGTTTTGTGTACGATTGCACCATTTTTGACAGAGTTATGCCCCTTGGACTTTGAAAAAATTTCAAATTATTTGCAGTTTCCTTTCATTTTCTTTGCAGAGGTTGCACATACTGAAATGAAATTTGGTATACAAATGTATCAGATAAATATTTTGGTCAAGTTCTGTTTTGTGTATGATCGTGCCAATTTTTGACAGAGTTATGCCCTTTGGACTTGTAAAAATTCCAATTTGATGAGAGGGGGGCATAAGTGTTTTACAAACATCTCTTGTTTAACTTGATTCATATTCACTTGTAAATTGATCCTGAAATGGAAGAAATTGTTGGAAAATAGTATTCAACTTCAAACTCATGGCAAACTGAATTGTAGTGAGCTATTATTTGAGAATTAAAAACCATCTCTGTTCTTCTTTTGAATGTTACTATAAGTACATCTTTGTTGTTCTTATTTATTTATTTTTTTTTTTCATTTTATTTTAAAATTTTCATCAGGTCATACAATGAATATATTTTTTTTTTTGTAAAAATAAAAGTTTATTTCCACCAGAGACAAATGTTTCTGGATCCACCTATCTGCACAAGTTGTTGGAGTTATCTTTCTTGATGACGCGTCATCGATTTCTGTGCACACTAGTGCACAGTTGCCTTTGACAACGATAAAGCTCCTGAGAAGAACCGGAAAGGTAAATATTGTTCGTTTCGTCTCTGTTTGCTTTAAATAAGGTAAGATTGTTGAAGAGATTTTAAATTAGTGTCTTATGTAACATTGGATGTACAAATTTGTGATAACTGACTTGATAAGCACCCTTGTTGTTAAAGACTGACCAATATTTACCTTGTTACTCTGCATGAGTATTACAGTAGTAAGGTAAACCATGAAAGATTAGCCTGACTTTTGACGAAGTCTAGGCCTCACTAAATTTTGAAGTACCCCAATTTTAAAACTTCTGATAAAAAAGTGAAAATAATAATTTTATATACTTGGAAAGTTTTTAAAATGAGCAAAATGTTATTTGCAAGTTTTTAAATCAATAGAGTTTAATTTGCACACCTGCAAAAAGATCTTGTAAACATCATGCAAAAAGCTTTCAAGGAACTATGTTTATATTGAATATAACTGGTTAATGCCAGGTACATCTATGACCTTGTCAAAACATTTCTTACCGATTAACTCTAGATCACTCAGATCATAATGTATAGGCTTATGCATCTTAACTGGTACATTTGTCTGAAAAATAATTAAACATGCTTTAATGATCAGAGAAATAAGATATTGATTTATTTTGATAGAACAGTCAATATGGGACCACTCCCTCAAGGCAGTAGAAATGTCCACATCATGGCCAGCCAGGGTCCCGACATCAACATGATGAAGTTTTACAACACGACAAATTCCACCACGTATGGCCGATATTACGATAAGTTCAAGCCACGTCCAGGTCGACACACGGGAACAGGATACCTGTCAAATTTCCGTCCTGCTGTTTATTATAACCAGCGTCTGGATGAAGTGGACAATCCTGTCCTTAGGTACATATTGGAGTCCATATGTAAACAAAAACATAAATTTACACATACACTTACCTATGAACAGTAGAACAATTTCATTACATGTAATTAGTAAATAATTTTAAAGTAGTAGAAAAAACTGTTTGTATATATTTGTAGTAAAATTTGTGCCAAGAATTACCACAGTGTGACAGAGCTACATTTCCAGCCTTATAAAGAGAACAGTGGAACAGAACCTCTGCCTGGAAATGTCCACCAAAAGGGGTCAGGGTTCGTCCGACAGAAACCCATCACTAACCCAACTGTTGGAGAGGTAAGCACCATGTCCACAAACAGATATAAAAGCCACACAAATTAAATTTAAAAATTTGATTAACTGATTAATTTGGTCTAAATTGAAATTAATTTTGTCAGTAAAATTTGATAATGCTCTCATGATTTATGTAAATTTGTTTTAACTACTTATTGTTTATGCACAAAAAAAATCCACAATTATACATTTACACAAACTTAGTTCCTGCTTTTTCTGTTTTAGGTTAATAGTGTATTTATTGACACCCGTGCTGCTTCGGCCCCGAGTGACATCCTTCCTAAGAATAAGCCCCGCCTACACACTCTCCGACCCAAGGACCCTGTAGAACTAGAAAATAATGGATATGTAAGACCACATTCATGTATCATAGTTATTTAGCATTTTTTGTTAGTCAATAGATGCTCTTCATTCTGGAGAAAAATTGTGATTGCATGCATCTTTCTCTGAGCCCAGAGTTTTTCAAAAATTTTAAAAATATTTGCTGTAATTTTAAAATGTTTAATTAAAAATACCATTAATTACAATATGTTATATATCCCAGAGCATGCAGTAATACAATGTAAAATATTTTGAAAATATCTTAATTACAGGGTCCAAAGTATATGCTTTCTGAAACCAAGCATCAATTTCTGGGAGAACAGCCAGATAGAAGTAAGTCATATCAATGAAATATTAGTATATATGCCATGTTTTAACCAATGTGAATACACTAATTGTATGACTTTATGTGTCGCTAATTCTCAAGTGTAAATTAGCTCACAAAACACTGTTGATTGGAATTGTTTACTATGACAATATGTGTGTGTGCACAAGTTAAATCAAACAGTTTGAAATCTAGATCACTACCAATATATGTTGCTGTAAACTGGAATTGATGTTTAATATGTTTGAATTTTACAGAGATTCATGGTAAGATGTATTTCATATCCTTGAGTTGAAATGATGAGCTAATTAAAAATGGGGACATTTGGGGAATTTAAAGATTCTTTAAAAGATATGTGCTAGAAACATAATGTTAAGTTGAGATATTCAGTCATGTTTTAATTTGTACATAATTATAATGTGTCAAAAATTCACTTGACAGTCTATTATAACATGATTTTGAGGAAAATTTTTTTTTAATATTACATCAGAGAAAGTTCATCATTTCATCTCTTAATAACATGTTATATCCTTTCTTACATTAGTTGTTCCCTATCTCAATGGTTTCCCACTGTTTATGGTTATTTATTTTTTCATCTGCTTGACAGTTTCTTTTCAAATGTCGCAATGTCCTCTCTTTATTTTTTAAATTTTTATTTGTTACATATAGTATATACATTATCAAATTCTGCATTATCATGTCAGGGTCTGTTATATTTCTTCTGAAGGTAACATTTCTTTATGGCTATGCATGATTCACAAGCCCTCGGAAATGTTCATCCTTATATTTATTATGAAAAATATACTAATTATTGTATGCATGTAAATACATGTACATATGAATTCATTGACAGTATAAATGTTTACAATTTAGCATGCTTCTATTTCTTCCTGCATTTATCTATATCTATTCATCTACGGCTTCACCCCTTTGTAGACTACATGTAGACCCTTAGCAATAGTTATTGTAGTGTTTTAGTCATCAGAAATGTACAATACCAGTGTATCAGCCCATTTTTGTGTAGACTGAATACATATTTTGTAGATGATTGTAGAATAATAATTACCGATAATCAATCTTTATATATTATAGCATCACTTATGAAATGTTGATATTCATGAATTAATTGTCATTTATTGACAATTGTCATCTAGCTGACTGCTTTAGTTGCTATTAATAATGATATCATACTAATAGTGTTTGTATTGTAGTGGATTTGACCAACAAGACTGTAGGCCCACATGAGGAGAGTGGATTCACGCACGCCTATAATGTAGAACCAATTACATACATCCCAGGATCACCTCACAAAAACGAACTTCCGGTGAGTTATGCCCCTTTAACTGTTACTAGTTTGAGTTGTCTCCCCTTTACTGTGACTGTTAAACATTGCTTTGATATCTAGACACATGTCTCAATTCCTCTTATGACTATAAGGTCACTAAACCTTTGCTGATTACCTGGTGGTTTGTTACAGGGTTGGGCCACAGGGCGACCCACTGGTAGTAGCATAATGAAAACTCATTTCTTACGCTCAGAGTATCCCAAGGTAGGTACAAAATATATACCTGAATAACTCAATAAAATATAAATGTCAATAGAACTTAAAACCATTGTTATAACTTGTTGTGACTCTCCTTCCCAGGGTAATGAGCCGTTCCCAGTGTTGTCTCACGGTGCCGAGAGGGGTACAGGATTTACCCGGGAGAAAGCTAAACCTCTCTATGTCAACAGAGTCATGGCAGATGTAAGTCTACCTGTGCTAAATTGTTTGGTGTAAAATTTGTACCATTAAATTGAAAGACATTTTTTATTTTCATTTCCTCATAAGGGGACTTAGGAATATATATTTTTTGACTTTTTGATTTGTAATATAAATAATAAATCCACAAATAGATAAAATCATTTTCCTGTGCTTAGATTTGAGATTTTATTTTGCCTTCTATATAATTCCATACGAAATTTTGTACAATTTATTAACTTTATAACAAAATCTTACAAAATTCTCATAACTTCACAGAAAAATGTAGATCTATGAGAAATAATGCTGATTTCTGAAGGAAGTTTGTTTGTGTTATTTATCCTTAAAAGGAATTGCAAAAAGTAAATTCTGGTTACAGAAATAAATAAATCTGCGCTTGGTTGGTTTAATAAAACCTTTAAATTTAAATATTGTCAGCCACAGATAACAGTATCTTGTTATAAGTGAAATTTTTTAAAGGAAATACAATGATTTTATGTTTTCTCTCCAAGCACAAGTTCATTTGTCCATTAAAGTCCCGAGTAACTCCTATAACTATTGCAACATCACTACATGTATTTATGTTTTGTTAGGCCTATGACAGGGCTGAGAACATCCCCCCTATGAGACTGGACAGAACACAGAAAGTGGACCCCACAGAGTACCTCAATATGCAGAATCCTAACAACCACTCCAGGTAAGGGCAGTAACTCTTACACCCCTCTCCCCAAAATATGGATGATATAACGTCAAGTAAATCAGCTAAAAAGAATATTTTCCACAAATGTAATAAAATCTCTTTTATATTATCATCTATGTGAAGGTGGTCTGAATTGAAAAAAAATTAGACAATTTTACTTTGTTCCTGGAGAACTTCAAAGGTTTTAAGAATTTGCATTGTGTATAACATGTATAATTAGCTGCATTTTCATTTGTATTTACCTGGACCTTGTATGGTATTTAAATAAGCAATACAAGACCTTTTTCATTATTATTCTGCATTATATTAAAACATTAATCAAATTTCCTCTTATTTTTTTGTAAGCATCACAATGAAGATGTACCAGGGACAGCAGCGGCCTTCCCCCACGGAGGCTGACAGACTCAACACCACGTCCGTGGGTAACAAGGAATTGTCTGGATATAGCGAGAATAACGACAGATTTGTGGCCCAGTCTGATGATTACAAGAGATTCACCACTCACTACGATACCAGGTCTGTTATTTACCGCTTATATCATTTGATTAGCAAACAAACAAATTGCAGAAGTTAATAACTGTACGGATTTTTACTTAGAGTAAATGCAGGACATCATAATGAATATAAGTGTCTTGGAACAGTTGTTTACTTATCGTATGGAACATGTTCAATCTTAGAGTTCATATTATATAAGATTACACAAGGTTTTTTTCTATCTTACAGGTTTGGACCAGACCCCACCCCTGTGGGTAAGGACAGGGAGGGCCACACAAGGGGAGCTGTACAACAACAGAAACTGGACGGCTTCACTAAGAGCACCGCTGTCCACTCGTACGGACCTGACGTCCAGTCTACGGCCACACTAAGGAGGCTGGAGCCTTATGTATCCAGGTAGGATCCCATCTAAGCTTAGTTTAATGCTGTTCCTGCAGGGACAGTCAAATATCTTGATCATGTGCATGTATTAAAACTACTACTTACAATATAGTGCTTCGATAGCCCTCTTATTTGGAAATATCTCTGATATTTCAAATTTTGATCATATGAACATTAATACAGAAGTTTAATGTTCAACTTAAAACTTGATTTCAGGCAAAATGATAGGAATAAATGTTTTATGAGACCACAGCAATGGCATATTTATTTATGATTGCATTTGTTTTGAAAAAAGATTTGACAATTTCAAAATTACAAGATTTTAAGCTTGGATTTATAATGATTTTTTTTCTGGGAGGTCATAGAGGTGGACTATTTATTTGGTGGCAAAGTCATATTTGTCTTAAATGTTGGATTTCCTATTTGACAATTGCTTATATATGCAATTAAAAGCAATGATAAGGTGGGATTATATTTTATATCCACAGATTTCTTTTTACTTCAAGTGTTTAAAAGCCAATTTTTATGTTTTTCAGATGATGATCACACACATGATATGAAGACACATTCTGTTGTCGTGTCATAATGAGCAGGACAAGGATTAGAAGATTTAATTAATTAGAGACAGTCAATTGCTGGTCATGAAGTCATTGCAATATTAAATATATGTATGCGTGTCCATTTTCTCTTATTCTGCTGTCTCAAAATATGACTGTGATAATTTTGTTGAATGTTTTAAACAATCATGTTTTGTAAATTTTGTTAATTTTTTTTGACAGGGTTTCTACTTTTGTTATGGCCTTTGGTCTATTTTATGATCTGTTAGGTCTGATAAATATTTTTTACTATTATTTAAAATTTGTACCTATTTCTAAGGGTAATAGAACATGTTGCTGAATACAAGATAGAGTAAAGCCTCTTCCTACCTTATTTTACAGGATTGAAAGTATGTGTTGCAGGATAGAAACTTTGTTTTCTTTTGCTGTTTATAATATAATGCTGCTATAAATTGTGTATATTTAATTGTACATACAAAGTTATACACAATATTTACATTTCTGATGATTTATACACATATGATTTTTTAGAAGTAATATTTGTCAAAACATTTTATGTATTAAGCTAAAATTATTATGAAGTATGTTCATCAAAATGGATTTTATTGAAAATGCTGAACACATAATAAAAATCAGTGAAAACCACAACTTTTCATACTTTCATTCTATCAATCTTTTTAGAAGGTTGGAATTTGTTATAAAAAAGAAAGAAAATTTTAATGATTTCATGATTTTAATGTCTCAATAAATATAACATTTTCAGCATAATTTTCTGAAAGAAATTAACAGATCCTTTATTTTGATTGAAAATCAAATAACAGTGAATGTCACACCCTCTGTTAGTTTAACAGACCTCTCTCCAGCTTATCACAGAACACAAAGTATAAATCCAGATAGAACTCGGGAGTACAAATCCAGAAATCCGAGTCATCAGGATTCCTCAAAATCCAGTTCCTCCAGTTCGTTAGCTATTTCTGTGTTGACTTGTGTCTCTATACTGGCCGGAATAACATCCAGACAAATGTCATACTGCTGATCCAGCCCTAGATAGGAATCACTCATCAAGTACAGGGTGTAGATCACACGTCCTGTGTTCTCCGGAGTGTAGATGGCTAACGACTGTTTAGATGACCCCCTGATGTAACTCACTCTCTTCAGGGCCATCACTTCACGATTCTCAATGTCCCCCACAATCAGAAACCAGCCCTCATCCTTGGGCTTGGGAAACCTTGTGCCAGAGCCCTCATCCTTTTGTACGGATTTTTTCGGGAAATACGTCTCACGTTTTGCTTTTATGAAAATACAGAAATTGGTTCCTTTGGAACTTAGCAGTTAGTTTTCGTTTTGATATGTCTTCGTTTCACGCATATGAGTCGATTAACACCCTTCCCCGCAAAAATATACCATTTCCTATCCAACGTCACGCATTTACCGTTTCCCCGCAATCACGATAATCAACTTTGAAAAGTTCATTTAATCTTCATTTATTGCATACAGTGGTCATAAAATAAGAAAAGTTATTTTCTAATTAAAATATCATTTCAGTGTTAATGTAGCAAACATTAGAAAAATTTGTACCCTGCTATAAAGTGCTTGCGGGGAAATGGTAAAGTAATATTTCTATGACGCGAGGATTCAATGTATGTTGCATAGCATTTCTGTAAGTTGTAAAGAGTTAAAAGGAGAAAAATTTCAAACACCTAAGTGATGTTGGGTTGCCAAAACGATGTGGTATTATACACTGACAATGACCATGTTGTTAAACCAAGTTTTTGTAATCAGTATAGCAGTTGTTCTCTTTTAATATATATGTAAAATCGATGGAAATTTAAATCTTACTGGCAAATGCCAAATCTCACGGAGAAATCTAATCAAAAATACTGAGAGACGACGATATGGGTAAACAGGTCTGGAAAACAATCGTTGAACAATGGTTAAAATCAATCATATAAATGTAGCAGTTGAGTGAACACTGACCTTGAGTTTGTTGATTCTTTGTAGGCTGACCTCTATGACATACTCTTGGTCTGCGTGTACTGGAATCCAATCACTGTCAGGTCTACGACCACCTGTGTTATAAAAGTACCTCATAATCTCATTCAGAACACTAAACTTGGCAGTATTTAATAATTAACACAACAAACACTAGTTAGTATTCTCCTTCTATTGTCCCTTACCTGTGTGTGATTTGTTGACCTTCCTGGCTTCCTGTTGACCTATGCCTCCTTCCCACCAACCTTTGACCTCTATGTTGACCTGTATCTGAGGCAGGGTCCCGATCACCTGGTAGAGCTGGTCCACCTGATTCCTCTGCATGTCATCCCCGAGCAAAGCCATTACAGCATCAAACTTCCCATCACACACAGCAAGGAATTCTGGGAGGGTCTGTATAGGGCCCTGTATATCAGGGAAGCCTTTTTTCTTGGCTCCTCCACCTCTGGGTCTTTAAATAAAAGGAATGCAGAATTTCAGCAAGAATTCTCATTTTTTTTTCACTTGTTGGTATCAATTATGTATTAACTCTGCTTATAAACTAAAATTTAAACTAGCTCTATATGGATAGGCAACAGGCAAATCAAAGAGCTTTGCACACTGCCTGGACATGTGGCTTCAGATAATGATACCTAAAGAATGACAGAGTTGTGTACCTTAGGCAACTGAGATGATATGGGGTCATGTGAGGTAAGGTCAAGAGGGCACTGTCATGGTACCATCGACCTTGAACAACCATCTGAATGAGCTGTGTAATTCTAAGGGAGGTCACTAGCCATCCCTCATCTGCGCTGACGTCCAGCATGGCCTGAAAATAATTTAAAGTTTTACATATTGCCCAATCTGTATCCTTAAACAAAGTCCCCTGATCAAGTTTCTCTTTACAAGTTGAATACTTTATAGATTGCTTATTTTTCACATTTTGATTGATCAATTAGAAGAAGTACACTTCAGTAACTTTAATCTGAACAATTTGTTTGGGTAACACAAGTATCCAAATGAATGAGGCTCAACTGTACAAAGAACTAGTGCTTGACTGTATAAAGAACTACTCTATAAATGACATTACCTGTAGAATTCTGATGGCTTGGTCCAGTACTGACTTGGTGTCAGTATTGTAGTCGGTGGAGGGGAGGGGCAGCTGACCAAAGTGGCACTGTAACAGGATGTGGGTCTTGGTGTGGGAGGAGTCGTAAGTGTGGGGGTTCACCTCCAGGGGCACCTTCTGGGCAAGTTCACTACAAATAAAGATAACAGTCAGTTGTTATTGACCAAAACATGGTAAATATAGTTATACAGCTAGCTTGTGCTACAGTCAACTAGAACTGTCCAACTGGACAAAATGGAAATTAGATGCACTATAAAAGATCAAGGTTTCTTGAAGTATTAAATGCCCATTAAAATAAACCTACAAATGGACTTATATCTGATAGATGACTTACCTGTTAATTTGGTCCTCATTGTGTCTGACAGGTAACTGGGCATACTCCTCTGCATCCTATAAAGCCAAATTTATATGTGAAACAAACTAGTCCTTCATCTATATAATCTTGGTCAATTGATCTTAGTCAATATAACTCAAATAACATTTACTACTTTATATTATTGATAAAAAAAATAGAGAAAATGTCTAATTTTGACAAATGACAATCTTTTATCCTTAAACTTTTTAAGAGATAGACAAGTTCTTTTGACTTGCGTGAGTTTCATCCATACACTGATGCTATTCACAGAGAGAATCTGTATGAGGTCTGACATGGTACACTTAGCCTTAAGTTAATGCTACTCACAGAGAGAATCTGTATGAGGTCTGACATGGTACACTCTGCCTTAAGTTAATGTTACTCACAGAGAGAATCTGTTATGAGATCTGACATGGTACACTCAGCCTTAAGTTAATGTTACTTACAGAGAGAATCTGTATGAGGTCTGACATGGTACACTCAGCCTTAAGTTAATGTTACTTACAGAGAGAATCTGTATGAGGTCTGACATGGTACACTTAGCCTTAAGTTAATGTTACTAACAGAGAGAATCTGTATGAGGTCTGACATGGTACACTCAGCCTTAAGTTCATCCCTAAACATCCTCATGGTCTTGTGGTTCAGGTAATAATAGGATGCTATCCTCCCCAGGGTCAAAGGTCGGACACCTCTCTGGTCCTGTACAAACACAAAATTAAAGTAGGTTCACGGCAGTTCTTTAGTATTGAAATAGTATTGCAAATTGTAGACTTGATGTAGTACTTACATCATCTATCTCAGTACTTTCATCAGCTATCTCTATACTTCTTTCATCTATCTCAGTACTTATATAATCTTTCTCAGTATTTAGTATTTACATAATCTATCTCATAAATTTTATCTTCTCAGTACTTACATCATCTATCTCAGTACTTATATTACCTTTCTCAGTACTTATACTTACACATCTATCTCAGTACTTATACATCTATCTCAGTACTAACGTCATCTATCCAAGTACATTATCTAATCTCCGTACTTATATCATCTGTCTTACACTATCTCAGTACTTACACAATCTCATTACTTTCTATCTCAGTAATTTCATAGTCTATCTCAGTATTACATCATCTATCTCAGTACTTACATCTATCTCAGAACTACATAATCTATCTCAGTACTTACATTGTCTATCTCAGTACTTACATTGACTATCTCAGTACTTATAAATCATCTATCTCAGTAATTACATCATATATCTCAGTCCTTACATATATCTCAGTACTTATAAATCCTCTATCTCAGTACTTACATCATCTATCTCGATACAGTAGGAACACTCCAGCTCATACAGAGCCTTCTCCACAAGAGATGACAGAAACTTGTTGATGGAGTCAAAATCTGTACCATCCAAGTTATAATATCTGTAAAGAAAGAAAACATACCCATTACATAGGAACAATGAAAAACTGCCCATGGATTGTGTGGTAGAGCAAGCTGAAGAAGAGACACTGCATGTGTGTATGCATCAAACAAGAGGTCCATGGGCCACATCGCTCACCTGAGCACTAAGGGTAGGAAAAAGTAGAAAATGGCTTTTTATTGTAAAGTTTTGTAAGGACCTGTCAGATGTCTATAATTTAACTTGTTGTACTATGTAATAGTTTTTGGGTGGGTGGACTTTACTTGTAATGATATTCCACGCGTGTCAAAAACGTTGTGACAACATTGGCCGAGAATGTTAGATTTTGTATTTATTTTTACATGTCATGAATTAATTACCTTTCATCTTAAATCTGCACCTATTTCTTGAGTTAACTGTCATTATCTTTGCAGTTCTACGTTTGGATTAGCTGTAATAGTTTGAATTATCCGCTGCCATGCTACTTGTTTACATTCTGTCTGCCATCTTTATATCGGCGCATGCTATGTACATAGTTTCGTATTTTACCAAACATGTTATTCATGCTATATTACGGGCATAATTACTTGCTAATTATTATGTTAATTATCATTGTGGATTCTACTATTCATTTTAGCCATTATTATTCCTGATTACATGTGTTTACTACTTGCACTATATTCTTATCCATCCGCGATATCGTCTGCATACTCAGCAAGTTTATTTATGTGAGATTTACGAGTTTCAGAGATAAACTGTTTACTTACTTATTATAGACACATCTCTTGTTATCCATATTTATTGATTATGTTGTCTTTTCACATGTTAGTTCCAGGGTTTGTTTATAATCCAGGTTGTACGACAATTTTGTCCGACAGTACGACACGATTTTCATTTTGTACGATGTCGTACATTGTCGTGATTGGTGGAACGTCGCCGTACAGCATTTTTATTGGTTGAATCTAGTCATGTGACCCTTTTCCGAAGGTTATATATATGGGCCGATTTCATTATGTAAACAGATAATTTGCCGAGTTGTCAGGCGCGTACATTTCAAAGAGATAAATCCAAGATCCGCCCATATTTTCACCGTAGCCTTATAAAGTATTACCATTGTGATTTCAGGTGGGAAAATGATCGACAATTATCTCCCAACACACTAGACACCTATTTTTAATTGTAATTAACTGTGGGGATCATCCTATTATAGCCATTGTACACCCCCCCTTTTTTATAATAGTAGCCTGTACGGTAGACGCCACCAGAGTTTATTATTGTACCTGTTGAAATGAGAACTGATTTATGATTAATAAATATTGCTGAGACCAAGACAAATCTTATGTTTTCCCTATGAGCTGAGGAACAAGGATTTTAGTACAGGAGTACTACCAGTATTTATTTTGTAGCGTCCCTGACTTAAGCTTGGCCATTCCCAGGGAGCTTACAGTTTAAATCCAAAAGTAGTCCCATGACCAATCACGGATTTGCTATTTTTTAGAAAATGATTTTTAAAGAACAAAGAAGAATTTTTAAAGAACAAACTTGAATCTACACTACCTGAGCATGCTTCCATATAAATATGATGAATTATGGCTTTGTCATTCTTGAGAAGAAGATGTTTTAAGAATTTTCCTATATATTTCTATGTAAAACTTTGGTCGGCCATTTTGGCCCCGCCCTACCCCCGGGGGTCAGAGAAAAACTTTGAATCTACACTACCTGAGCATGCTTCCATATAAATATGATGAATTATGGCTTTGTCATTCTTGAGAAGAAGATTTTTTTTTCCTATATATTTCTATGTAAAACTTTGTGATTTTGGCCCCGCCCTACCCCCGGGGGTCATGATTTGAACAAAAATGAATCTACACTACCTGAGCATGCTTCCATATAAATATGATAAATTATGGCTTTGTCATTCTTGAGAAGAAGATGTTTAAAGAATTTTCCTATATATTTCTATGTAAAACTTTCTCGGCCATTTTAAATCTCTTGATTTGAACAAACTTGAATCTTCACTACCTGAACATGCTTCTATATAAATATGATGAATTATGGCTTTGTCATTCTTGACAAGAAGATTTTTAAAGAATTTTCCTATATATTTCTATGAACAAATTTGGTCGGCCATTTTGGTCCCGCCCTACCCCGGGGGTCTTGATTTGAACAAACTTGAATCTACACTACCTGAACATGTTTCCATATAAATATGATGAATTATGGCTTTGTCATTCTTGAGAAGAAGATGTTTTAAGAATTTTCCTATATATTTCTATGTAAAACTTTGGTCGGCCATTTTGGCCCCGCCCTACCCCCGGGGGTCATGATTTGAACAAACTTGAATCTACACTAACTGAGCATGCTTCCATATAAATATGATGAATTATGGCTTTGTCATTCTTGAGAAGAAGATTTTTAAAGAATTTTCCTATATATTTCTATGTAAAACTTTGACTCGTAATTTTGGCCCCGCCCTACCCCCGGGGGTCATGATTTGAACAAACTTGAATCTACACTACCTGAGGATGTTTCCCCATAAGTTTCATCTTTCCTGGCACAGTGGTTCTTGAGAAGAAGATTTTTAAAACATGCTACCAAATTTTCATTAATTCCCAATTATCTCCCCTTGAATTAGGGCGTGGCCCTTCATTTGAACAAACTTGAATCCCCTTTACATAAGGATACTTTGTGGCAAGTTTGGTTGAAATTGGCCCAGCAGTTCTTGAGAAGAAGTCGAAAATGTGAAAAGTTTAAACAGACAGACGGACAGATAATATCGGACGCCGGACAAAATGTGATCAGAAAAGCTCACTTGAGCCTTCGGCTCAGGTGAGCTAAAAACATCTAGTTCATGAGATTGTTCTTTGGAAATATTTTTTGTACATTTGATACCAAGGGCAAGTGTTCTTCAAGGATTATATATTCAAAATATTTGAAACATTTACTAAACAAGAAAATACAAACTTTGTATTTTCTTGCTCTGTCCATATAAAACTAGTCTTTCTGAATTTCTGAAGTAGAAATGAGGTTTTGAAATTATTACAACAGCATGTTTGGAGGGACCAATGTTTATCAACTGAATTCATATAATTAATAAAACATCACATATATTGAGAAACATAATAAAATCTAGAGATTTGTGAAATTGTCAATTAAGAGTGGATTTATTATCTTCCATTTCTTAGTTCTGTCAGTCTACAGAGACATATTATGAACAGTAAATCCTAAACTTTTAAAAGATTTAAAATAGCCAACTATGTCATAAAAGTCCAGAGTGCAAAAGTTGAAAGATTTAGAGAATGCCAACTTCTACTGATACAGAGTTAGATTGATTCAGGATTCAGGACATAAAAAGGACATTAAGAAGACCAAGAAGGCAACCTGAACAAAACAACAGGACAAATTCCTGTCTTCCCCGACATGCCTATCTATAGAAACCAGCAAGGGGAAAAATGAAATTTATAATTCTAAACCAAGAGTAACTGGACTATTGGGACACCCAACTTAATACATTAAAATCAATTGGTGACAGTTTTTTGTTGGATATTGAGATGTAGGACAACACTAGGTATAAGACGATAAATAAAGACGGTGATGAGGACATTATGTGGGATAATTGATCGTGTTGACTCAGGCCTCAAAGGTACAGAGTGAAAGAGGGTAACATCTTGACATGCAAATAAAGAGACTTGAAAAAAGTACATCAAAGTGAAGAAAAAAAAAATCATGATAGACTGTATGTTGAATCATTGAAATATTTCTTGATTACTAAATAAAATGGATATATAAATCAGAGAAATTTGACAATATTTGGTGGCCATGTCAACGGAAATCTTAGATTTTTGAATAAGGAAATGTTTTTTTACAAGGATAATGTAAAATAGTGATATGGACCAACAAAATGAAAACATCAGCCTTTTCTATTACCTGTGTGATAATTGGATGGACTGTTCTACTTCAGACAGGTAAGATCATGACTAAAATGTCTCTTATTTAAATCTATTTTAAATATATTCTTTATATTAATCTGTGAGCTGATAATGATGCTCATTGAAGTATTTTTCTAGAAAACAACTTGTATTAAATATAGAGTTTTGTAGACTTTGGTATTTTTGTGTCTATTAAGTATCAAGATGCCGAGAAGTGTCACAGTGTGCTGGACAAGAGATAAGTCTGGATTGTTCTAGTCCTGACTGGCTGATTCGGGTGGAATATGAGATTTATGGATATGACCAATCACAGAACTGTCTCATGTCAGGTGACCTCTGTACATACACTGAATTCCTCAGTCCACCAAGTGTTAAGTACTGTAATGGCAGACCTACCTGTACCTTCACTGTACCAAGAGATCAGTATATGTCAGTGTGCAAGGAAAATGCAACCTCAGTTAAAGTCAGATACCAGTGTGTGGCAAGTAGGTGATGCTCTTAATGTTTCTTTGCAAAGGGTACTATGAGAATTTAATTCATGTTCTACTTCAAACCCAGTATGTATGTTCTCCCCCCATTCAAAAAAAATTGCAAAAATACATGTAATATAATCATATGCATTTATTATAATTGTCTTCACTGCCACAAAGTATAGAAACAAATTAGATTTTTTTTATACAGTGTATTTATTATTTAATGCATGCTCTAAAAAAAAAATGTTTTTTCTATATTCACTTGATTATGTCATTTCTAAGTCACTGTCTTCTTTTATTTTCCTACTGGCTCCCTGCAGAATCACAGAGTTTTGACATGTGTACTGATTTTCTGGAGCAGTACCGATCCACCTTCTACCTCACCTCACCCCAATACCCAGCCCCCAAAATACCCACTGAGAGATGTTCCTGTGACATCAATGGTCAGAACATCGATGTCCTGACTCTAGAGCAGACCAAGGCATCGCTGAGTCCAGTGGTCTATATACTCACATCTGACACCAGCACCAAACACATCACCAAACTCAGCATCATCAACAGACTCGAGTTCTCCAACATCTCTTATCTCCAGGTCTTACTGGACAACAGGTACCCCCAGCAGGAATTCAGACTGTGGCTCAAACTCACGGGCAGTGGTGGGTCTTTAAGAGCTTCCTCAGAAATTTTCATGTAGAAACTCCCATTAAAGACTTATTGATGAGTCAAAATACAATGAAGGGAGATTTAACACTTTTGCTTTTATCAAAATTATTTTCACATTACAGGTATGGCTATCAAATGTGGCTCTCCTATAATACCATCAGCCGTCAGCAGTTCACCTATTGACATGTCAACTCCAGAGAGTTACCTCCCCTCAAGCATATTCAGCACTTCATCTCTTGGACTATTGTCTTCTTATGATGACATAAATGTGACTCTTCTACCTAACAGCACCTTAAATTTTAATATAAACACTTCCTCCAAGTCTCTGACATCTGAAAAGAGTTACATCTCTTTGTCAACCTTTGACACAGTGTTGACAGTGTCTGTGATAACCGAGAGGAGTTATCTCTCTTTGTCAACAGTCAACTCCGTGCTACAAACAGCTACAGTAACTTTATCTTCTGTGTCAATTACAGGAAAAAGTTCACAGAGAATTAGCCAATCAGGTAATTACTAATGACCAGCTCAGCCAATCAAGAGTTACACATTAATTTGGTCCATATTAGCCACACAGATCATTAGGAATGAAGAAATTTGCATGCCTGATATTGAATTTAAAGTATGCAGTTACTATGCAGAGCTGCTATTGTTTTTCTTTTAAAATATTTAATTAACAACATAAATATTACCACTGATAATGTTATTCGGTCTGAAAGAAATCACTGCAGGAGTTTTTCCACCAACAATATTAATAAGTGCAAAAGATTTTTAGATGTTTAGTTATTAGGATGCTACCCTGGCATAGTCACTTTAGGTTTTCTTATTAAACTTACTGGTATACCAAAAACAAGAGGCCCATGGGCCACATTGCTCACCTGAAAATTTGCAAATTTTTACCAGATTTCCCCTCTTGATATACCTATAGAGCCCCCTTCCCTTTTCATGATTTTAATACTTTAGAATCTACACTACCCAAGGATGCTTCCACATAAATTTCAGCTTTCCTGGCCCAGTGGTTTTTGAAGAGAAGATTCTTAAAAGATTTTTCCTAAATATATATATATAACTTATATTCCCTATTGGGCCCCCCCTTCAGAAGGGGGAATATATTTTAACAATTTAATATCTACTCTTCACAAGGATGCTTCCACATAAGTTTCAGCTGTCCTGGCCCAGTGGTTCTTGAGAAGAAGATTTTTAAAGATTTGTTCTATATATTTCTATGTAAAACTTATATTTCCTATTGTGGCCCTGCCCTTCCCCCGGGGGTCATGATTTTAACAATTTAATATCTACTCTACCCAAGGACGCTTCCACATAAGTTTCAGCTTTCCTGGCCCAGTGGTTCTTGAGAAGAAGATTTTTAAATATTTGTTCTATATATTTCAATGTAAAACTTGGATTTCCTATTGTGGCCCCGCCCTACCCCAGGGGGTCATGATTTTAACAATTTAATATCTACTCTACCCAAGGATGCTTCCACATAAGTTTCAGCTTTCCTGGCCCAGTGGATCTTGAGAAGAAGATTTTTAAAGATTTGTTCTATACATTTCTATGTAAAACTTATACTCCCTATTGTGGCCCCGCCCTTCCCCCGGGGGTCATGATTTTTACAATTTAATACCCAGAAGGATGAATAAGATTTCCTCCCAGTGGTTCTTTAGAAGAAGATTTTTTAATGAATTTTTTATATTTTCTTGATTATCTCCCCATGTAAGGGGACTTGGCCCTTCATTTTAAAAATTTAAACTCTCATTCACCTAAGGATGCTTTGTACCAAGTTTGGTTAAAATTCGCCCTGTGGTTGTTGAGAAGAAGTCAAATGTGAAAAGTTTATGGACGGATAATTTTGGACAAAATGTGATCAGAAAAGCTCACTTGAGCCTTCGGCTCAGGTGAGCTAATAAATTTTTGATATTGTTTGGCACCAGCCTAAAGCTTTGTATGCCTATTTCTGCTTGCTTCTCATTTCAATTAAGTTACCCTAATTTTTTTTTTTCAAGAAGAACTTTGACTGTCTTCCTATCTAAAATTTGTTTTGCCTGTAAGTACTCAATTTAGCTGATATCCTTAGACGATGATACCCTTTGACTTTTGTAATTCACCTCAGTCAATGGCTCATTTTAAATGAACTTTTTTGATTGAAATTTGTCCAATGTCTGTCATTGCTATTCAAACGACATCAAACTTTCATAACATCTTTTTTCTCCAAAACCACTGAGCCAACTCCTTTGGATTGATTGATTGATTGTATGCTGTTTAACATCCCTCTCAAGAATTTTTCACTCATGTGGAGACACCACCACTTGCAGGTGGAGAGCTCAGTTAGTTTATTTAATACCCAGGAGCAGAGAAGTGAGATTTTCAAAGAAATAATGTATTTTCTGGACCTATATAATTATATAGCTCCGCCCTAGCACTAGAACCCTTGACCCTGGGGCCATGAATTTCACAATTTTGGTAGAGCAGTTGCTCTTACATTCATGCAACAGTTTGCCTTATTGATGTCCAGGAGTAAAGAAGGGCCATGATTTTTAAAGGAAGAATAATTTTAGAAATAGTGAAAATTATGTGAGGTCTTCAAAAATTTCTTTTCCAATATAGTTAACCACTTAGCTGAAAAAGATGAAACTAGTGCAAAAGGGTGAAAGCTTCCATACAAAGAGTGAATTCAAGTTTTTGTTCCCCTTCACCCATAGATGCTGCATACCAAATTTGGTTGAAATTGGTTCAAAAATTCTTTCAGAGAAGAGTCAAAATGTTCAAATTTTTAACACACGACACCCAACGCCTCAAATAAAATAAAATCACCTGAGTTAGTAGGTGACCTAAAATATATGACCGTTTTACATTAGAGTAGGGTGGGGCCTTAATATGCAATTTAAGTTTAATAAAGCAATGTATATGCAGGGTGAAAAATCCGCTAATGAAGAACAGCGGAGCTATAGTAACTCAGGTGAATTTTGTGGCCCATGGTTGTTGTTTTTTATTTTGTAGGTGAGGTTATATTAATTGCTGTGATTGCCTCTGTTTGTGGTCTCTTCTTCATCATATTCATTGTCGCTGCTATTCTTATTTGCAGGTAAGATGGAAAATCTATAAGTAAGCTTTATTCTTAGTAAGTAGTTAAACAATAATTCAATGTTGGCTGTTTGAAGCTACAATGAAATATACAGCTAACAATGAAATACACGGTATAACTAACAAGGAGGTCTGTTTTTAGGAAGAAGAATGAAGCTGTTTCTGAATCTCGTGAAGAAATACACCCCTGGTCAGACAGAAATGTTATAGATGCATATGAACAAAATGACTTCACTGTGAACTTTTAGTTTTCTTGTAAAATATACCGGTAGTTCTTTTTAGAGATTTTTGACACCTTTTAACAAACCACCACAAACGTATAATCATCAATATCTAATGCATTAAAGTCTTGAAGACCATGGATATGTATGCTGAACAGATTTAGAAGATTCAATTTTTTTTTTAAGTTTAACCTTTGTATCTCTTGGACTTCTCAGCAATTTGAGATATTAAGATATGGTTACCAATGTAGCACAGATCGTGCACTTAAGCTTTCATGAAACTTTGACCAAGTTGTATAAAACTCAAAAGTAAACCTTTCATAGTTCTGGCGCCAGTATATACATGCTGGCGATGCTTAGAATTCCAGAATAGTCAGTTTTCTCACATACAGATATGCAATTGGGACAGTTACATATGTACAAAATGACAACACACATCAGGGTAATGATGTTTTAGTGTCGGCATCATTCTGGCTGATAAAATCACGCCACATTCCACACTCGGCCTTCTATGCCAACTTTTACACTACGCCACGAGATGCACTGCTGCTGATGTTGTTATGCACCAGAGATAAACAAAACACCTGGCACCGCGCCAGGTACGCAGATTAGCCTCTACTATTTTTACTACCAGCGTTACAACTGGGGTGAAAAATGGAATTCTGAAAATAAACCAACTCTGACCTTAATACAATATGAATGACAATGTGGATAATATTTACATTTCTGTTTTCTTCTCCACCTCGTAAGTTTACAAGGTTACCACTGATTGTTTATTAATTAACTTCTCATCAAGTGCAGATTTGACACTTGTCTTTTTTTGCAGGACTGCCAAAAATCAACTGAGTATTTGGATTGTTATTTTTCTTTCTCTCCAGAAATGATTCTTTACTTAGATAAAATCCAAGACACATGTTATTCATAGATGATTTTCCTATGAAACTCATTAAAAATTTTAATCGAGTCAATTCTTTAAGCTTTACAAAAAAAAATTAAGGAAAATGGCTCCATCTTCTTTTTTAAAAGCTCCTTCCACACACACCTGTCTACAGCGAGTTAGAGTAAGTTACTTCTGAATGTTCTTTTGTTTCCCTTCCATCAAATCTTTCTAAATTGACATTTATAAATGAGTTTTGAATTTTTGATATCCAATATTCTGAAATTGCAAATTCACTAAGCATATATCAGATTATAAATTCAAGTATGGTATATAAATCTTTGCATTGGATCTAGCTCTCATTAAAATCAATTTAACCATCAAACTTATATTGAACTCACTCAAAAGAAACCTTTAATCATTTAATATGTTTCAAATTTTCTCTACTTGAAAAGAAAGCGATACCTTTAAGTTAATGCTTGAAATATGTATTTGAAGTGATCAGTTTTCCCATCTAGATTAGCCCACCCCACTTAAAAGTAAATAAGAATGACATTCCCTTCTAATGTTCGTTAATTCTTACATGAGCCACAAATTGGCAGTCAATCCTTTTTACCTTCAAGGAAACAAACAAGACATGTGATCAAAGGCTTTTACCACAAATCTTGGAGACTACAATCCCCCCATAAGTTTGAGTGATGATGTATGCCAAATTTTACTAACAGCATGAGTGGGAGATAAGTATCTACAATGTACCAAGAATTGTCAATCCGTGACAACAAATTGCTCAGATCAGGGACCAGCCTCTGAAAGATTCTGGGCACCATTCCATTCCTGTATCCCCCCTCTCTGCTCCCCCATTTTGAATTACTTCCAAGTTCATCCTAAATGTTTATAACTGATTCAGGTGCAAACATTCATCATTACCTAACTCCATGCGTAAACCAAAACAGAAAAATTACAGCCGAATTCTATCAACACAGCAGTTATCTTTTCTAGTTAAAAAGTTGTGAAACACTTGATAGCTTATTAAGAAACACTCAAACTCTTGAGTGCACAAAGAGAGATGTTTTTAGACATTTCAGTGACCTTCAGGTGTGCTACATTGAAAAAGTTCTAAAATTGCAATTAACTGGTTACAAGAGACCAAAAGCTTTGCTGGGCTGTTCCTGGAGCTGATTCCTCTTCACTTGCTATTGATGTGGTAACTTTAAAATAGAAGACAATAAATATGATCTCTGCCTGGGTATGTACACTTACAACATGGACTGACCACTACTGATAGCCCTGACAGATATAACCTTTCTGCAGGTACTTACTTGGACCAGAGCCCACTGCACTTACTGACCAGAGCCTGGAACTGCAGGAATTGACCAGAGACTTATTGACAAACCTACTGTGCATTTCAGCAATATTGTGAGTGATTTTTGTATCCTCTTTGGTGGCTCTTCAGGTGGTGACAGTGGTACCTGCACTTGCTGAAACCCCTCCTTTTGATGTCCCCCTCTGATCCTCCTACCAGTGGGCAGTTAGTCTGGCACAAGCCTCACAACCCCGGAACATAAAAGAATCTAATGATACACAGTAAGTCGGACTTGATTCATCATTTCTGTAATTGGCTTTGCTGAATTTTTACTTTTGGCTCCTAGTTCTGCTATTTGTAAGAAATCATAAAACAAGGCAGTAAAACATTTCTGTTATCTTCTACTTTGTTAAGAACACAAAAATTAACCAAATTTAACATCTGGTTCATGTGTGCAAATTATTCTGCCTCTATTGCAAGACAGTTATATGTCCCACTGACCTGTTCATTTTAAGGTTCAGATTGTTTTTGGACAGTTTATATTGTTTGTATAATTTGGAGCACCAATATACATTCTTTGAAGCATATTGTGCATGTCAATATTTTTCCATCAGCTTTCCAAGTCACTGTAATAGTAAGTGCAATCAACTCCTGTCTATCGTGTTTTCACTTGTATTGTCTGTCTGTTTGTGTTGTCAGTGATTTGGAATAAGGCCACTACATCATTGGCAACTGCCATACAATTACTGCCATTGGAATCAGCTGTTTATCAGCTGACTTTTCTCCACTGTTTCTGTAACTAATTGTGCAATAATTCTGAGTGTCATTTCTGTCAGATGGCCATGAAATTCTTACACTGTATTCTTTCTCAGATTAACTATTATATATGTAGCATTCTCCTATAAACAAATTCCTCTTTTTACTATCTTGATAATGTCTTCAAGATTTATATTAAGTTTACATCTGATACTATCAAATCTACAGATATATCAGTGTAGTGAAAGGTCAAGGTATTCAGAATCTACATTCTCCAGGGGTTCAAAAATCATGAAGAATTGGCACACTCAGTGTGTGTTGCCTTTCATTAAAACCAATTACTATTATACTATAGTACATTCCAAATAATTAGAGACACCTATAAATAAGCAAAATAGGCAATATAAGTCATATAGTAATAGATCAAATGAAAGGGAAAAATTCCTATAAATGAAGAAGACTTAGAGAAAGGACAAGGTATAGTGAGGACTGAATCTGGCCCTTTACTTGATGTGAAATTTAAAACACAGTTAAAATTGTCATTTTAGTTTGTAGCGTAGTTAAAACCTTAACTGACATTGTAGATTTCCAATCGTTGTCATAATGTAAAGAGGAAAATGATGGAGTTAATCTTTGGTTGTGGCCGTTATAAAATATCAGATTCTGGTTAAGAAACCTGAGTTTTTCCTATCTCTGTTCCTTTCTTTCACTTTTCCCAATATTGTTACCCCTTCTGTTGTTCCATCCATCAGGCGTCATGCTTTATGAGACATGGCTGACATCCCCGCAACTCCTTTACAATCCCCCGATCTTCTTTATATTTTTTTATTTCCACTGATTGATGTGTATAAACTATTCAACCTGTCTGTCTCAACCTTACATCTGATGATGCGGAGGAAAAAGTTTCCTCACAATTCTGCAGGTTAAATCTCTCAACCGAAATTCTAAAATAGATTACATTGTTTTATGCAGTCTTATCAATATAACTGATTATTCCTTCTACCTATTTTTCTAAAATGATGGTGTCTGTCTTCATTTTTTTTTATTTTGAAAAACATATATTTTTGGATGTATACATGAAGGATGCATGCATCAAAACGGTGAAATTTTTATTATGGGATTTCTGTGTCTATCATCTGAGGTTTGAGAGCATGAACTTTTAACAATATGGAACCAATAATAAGCAACCATCCAGTAAATTATAACAAGAATATGAGAGACAGATTTTTTAGTTGGATAAGGATCAACCAAAAAATTACAAATTTACTGCAGTACTCTAATGAATTCTTAAAAAGAACACAAAGCAATGAAGATTATAGGAGCACATTCAGACACTTTCTTACAAAGAGGCCCTCAAAAGCTAATTAAATCTTCTCCAACTTTCAGTCAGCACCCTCATCAATCCCCCCTATAAAAAAAACCCGAGCAGAAAAAAAACCTCCAACTTCATGTCCCTTTGGAGTCAGACAATGGATTCATCACACAATATAGGTTATCATCCAACTAGATAATCATTTCAACAAAACTCTCTCTCTCTGTAATCCATTATACATGCATGTCTAAAATTTTAAGATAAGTTTTCCAATTATTTCAAGGAATTTCTGATAACAAGGGATCTTCGTGCTGTGCATTTTTTAAATTTAAATTTAATGCTTGCACTTTCAGATCTTTCAACTGACAGGATAGTCTAAATACATGAAATTCTTTTATCTAGAATATGTCCTGATTTCTTCTAAATTTATCTTAATATTTACATGAAAATAACTTTTTTTTTTATCTTTTCTTTCTGAAAATAACAATTACTTTAAAGTTAAAAAACATGCATTAAAGTATCCAATACCCAGAATATTTGTCAGTGAAGTTACTAAATAAGCCTGACTGATTCTAGCTGTTCTGTTTAAGGTCACTCCCAGACTATTTCAACATACTATGCGAGCAGACCGCCGTCTTCTCTACTTAGCATTTTCAGATTTTTTAGTTTCAAGGCTAAGACTTCAGGGCTTCTTTAACAGAAGGATGTACAACGACCAAAAATCTTTATTGCCCCTTAAAACTGGATTCAAAATACTATAACGTGATATAAATATGCTAACTGGTACTCATTTTTGTGACACCTTGTTTTCAAAAATATAAAGATTTGTAGGTGTAAGAGACAAATTTTTCACAAATGTTGATTATTGATGTATATACTATAAAATATTAAAAATATACTAGTATGTGAAAATGAAATTTTTGCCATTCAATGGTCTTGTGTATTTAATGGAAAATAAAGTTCTGATAAAAGGTGATTTACTGTATTTATATCAGCGAAAGTGTTTGTATGAAAAGTTGATTGGGTTTTCTTATTGAAATGAAATCATAAGTAAATATTGCCAAGAAATAAAACAATTGTAAAATGATTTGCTGTTACAGTCCAACGTCTTAGGATGTGCTTTTTCATACTCTCAAATCCACTACTATCACTCAATATGGAAATGTGAGAACTGTATTCATTGGACTGATTTGCCATTCATCCTAATGAACATCAAAGACTAATTATGTTCCCCAAACGAAGTTGGGGAACATATTGTTTTTACTCTGTTTCTTATTAGGGTCTTCCGTCTCCAACGGAAGACCCTTCTATTATTCTATTGTTTCTTCTTCACTTTTATTATTCTTTTTTTTTTCTTTACAATTTTTGTGCAGAAGATTTCTCGAATACGGCTCGATCGATTTTGTTCAAATTTTCAAGGATTATGTGTTTCTATCTGAAGTTTGTACCCCCGGCTCAATTTTGAAAAAATCACTTCCGGTTGGAAGTTATCGCCCTTTCAGTGATTTTTAGAGGGTCTCCTTGTCCATGAGTAATCTCAAAAACGACATTAGCTAGAGAGCTGAAATTTTCAGCGATGATAGACGACACATTGCTGATTTGCACATTGGATTTAAAATTTTTCAGAAAGGTCTAATATGGAAGCTCGGTAGGGGTCAAAATCTAGGACACGAATCATGAGTGAATTTTCGAGACATTTTGTATTATATCTTTTAAAGTATAATTATTTTGTTAAGACATAGTGAACAAAATTTGTGCAGAATGTAAAGATCTTTAATACGATATCAAAAAAAAGTGCTGACTCATCACATTAGGGGCCAAAAGGGGCTAAAAGTCTTTTTTCGATAACTCTTTAACAGTCAATATTTTGTTATACATTATTGAAGCAAAAATGTTTATCTCAACAATATACAACTGTATATTATAATTTTAATATCGTATATCACATGATTAGGGGCCAAAAGGGGCCAGAATGCTAAATTTTTGATGCTTTATATCTCGAAAGTGAGAAATATTTTGACAAGTAATGTTGAACAAAAGATGTTCAAAATCATGTTCTGAACAGTATGCAACCTTTCATTTTTCGCTAAACGTCCCCATTAGGGAGTTGAAGGGTTGGCCCCTAAATATTTCTTTTGCAAATAACTCGAAAACGAAAATAAATCTCTGAATAGTTGTTGAACAAAAAGTGTTCAAAATCCTAAGAGCTTTAAGATGAAATCAAGAAAAAGGGCTGGGCACTTAACTTAGGGGCCAAAAGGGGCTAAAAGTCTTTTTTCGATAACTCTTTAACAGTCAATATTTTGTTATACATTATTGAAGCAAAAATGTTTATCTCAACAATCTACAACTGTATATTATAATTTTAATATCGTATATCACATGATTAGGGGCCAAAAGGGGCCAGAATGCTAAATTTTTGATGCTTTATATCTCGAAAGTGAGAAATATTTTGACAAGTAATGTTGAACAAAAGATGTTCAAAATTATGTTCTGAACAGTATGCAACCTTTCATTTTTCGCTAAACGTCCCCATTAGGGAGTTGAAGGGTTGGCCCCTAAATATTTCTTTTGCAAATAACTCGAAAACGAAAATAAATCTCTGAATAGTTGTTGAACAAAAAGTGTTCAAAATCCTAAGAGCTTCAAGATGAAATCAAGAAAAAGGGGCTGGGCACTCAAATTAGGGGCCAAAAGGGGCTAAAAGTCTTTTTTCGATAACTCTTTAACAGTCAATATTTTGTTATACATTACTGAAGCAAAAATGTTTATCTTAACAATCTTCAACTGTATATTATGATTTTAATATCGTATATTACATGATTAGGGGCCAAAAGGGGCCAGAATGCTAAATTTTTTATGCTTTATATCTCGAAAGTGAGAAATATTTTGACAAGTAATATTGAACAAAAGATGTTCAAAATCATGTTCTGAACAAAATGCAAACTTTCATTTTTCGCTAAACGTCCCCATTAGGGAGTTGAAGGGTTGGCCCCTAAATATTTCTTTTGCAAATAACTCGAAAACGAAAATAAATCTCTGAATAGTTGTTGAACAAAAAGTGTTCAAAATCCTAAGAGCTTTAAGATGAAATCAAGAAAAAGGGGCTGGGCACTCAAATTAGGGGCCAAAAGGGGCTAAAAGTCTTTTTTCGATAACTCTTTAACAGTCAATATTTTGTTATACATTACTGAAGCAAAAATGTTTAACTCAACAATCTACAACTGTATATTATGATTTTAATATCGTATATTACATGATAAGGGGCCAAAAGGGGCCAGAATGCTAAATCTTTGATGCTTTATATCTCGAAAGTGAGAAATATTTTGACAAGTAATATTGAACAAAAGATGTTCAAAATCATGTTCTGAACAAAATGCAACCTTTCATTTTTCGCTAAACGTTCCCATTAGGGACTTGAAGGGTTGGCCCCTAAATGTTTCTTTTGCAAATAACTCGAAAACGAAAAAAAATCTCTGAATAGTTGTTGAACAAAAAGTGTTCAAAATCTTAAGAGCTTCAAGATGAAATCAAGAAAAAGGGGCTGGGCACTCAAATTAGGGGCCAAAAGGGGCTAAAAGTCTTTTTTCGATAACTCTTTAACAGTCAATATTTTGTTATACATTATTGAAGCAAAAATGTTTATCTCAACAATCTACAACTGTATATTATGATTTTAATATCGTATATTACATGATTAGGGGCCAAAAGGGGCCAGAATGCTAAATCTTTGATGCTTTATATCTCGAAAGTGAGAAATATTTTGACAAGTAATGTTGAACAAAAGATGTTCAAAATCATGTTCTGAACAATATGCAACCTTTCATTTTTCGTTAAACGTCCCCATTACCGAGTTGAAGGGTTGGCCCCTAAATATTTCTTTTGCACATAACTCGAAAACGAAAAAAATTCTCTGAATAGTTATTGAACAAAAAGTGTTCAAAATCCTAAGCGCTTCAAGATGAAATCAAGAGGAAGGGGCTGTGCATTCAAATTAGGGGTCAAAGGGGACTAAAAGTCTTTTTTTCGATAACTCTTTAACAGTCAATATTTTGTTATACATTACTGAAGCAAAAATGTTTATCTCAACAATCTACAACTGTATATTATGATTTTAATATCGTATATTACATGATAAGGGGCCAAAGGGGGGGGGGGGCAGAATGCTAAATCTTTGATGCTTTATATCTCGAAAGTGAGAAATATTTTGACAAGTAATTTTGAACAAAAGATGTTCAAAATCATGTTCTAAACAATATGCAACCTTTTATCGTTCGCCAAACGTCCCCATTAAGGAGTTGAAGGGCTGGCCACTAAATATTTCTTATGCAAATAACTCAAAAACGAAAAAGAATCTTTGAATAGTTGTTGAATAAAAAGTCATCAAAATCATGGGAGCTTTCAGATGATATGAAGAAAAATGGGCTGATTTCTAATGTTTGGGGCCGTGAGGGGCCAAAAGTCGATTTTTTAAAAGTCTTTAATGTTCAATGTCTTTTTTCAGATTATGGAAAATCATTATTTTAGAATGAAAATCTCAATCAAAATTTTATCTCATCTTATCAAGAATCGGACGGAAGACCCACTCGTTGCTCGCAACGAGATCGTATCTAGTTATTATTATTTTTCTTCTTCTTCTTCTTCTTCCTGGGTACTTTTTTGTCCGGGAGTGATCTTGTAAACTACACATCCGACTTAGGTAAAACCTTTTTAGGGTCACTAGGCATGTTATGTAGATTTGCGGAATGAAGGTCATTTTGCACGCACGTGCTTGCAAGAGCGTGCACGTGCAACGCGTGAAATGACCAATATAATAGATATAGCCATAACTTTTCTATTTTTGGATGAAATGCTTTGAAACTCATAATCTGATGATATATTAGTAGCATAGACAATATGGTATGGTCAAAAAAGCAAGATCTCACGCGCATGCACGTGCGCTTCGCTCTGATTGGCTGATACTAAATTCTCAATATCTTTCTTGTTTTTTGACGAAATCCTTTGAAATTTTGAACATAGCCATGCATTATGATTTCGTACAACATGAAATAAAGCAATTATCATGAAAACACGTGCATGCACGTGCGCTGCAATCTGATTGGCTGAAACTTTAAACAGCTATAACTCCCTTGGTTTTCAACCAAACAGGATGGGATTTGGAACATAGATAGATATAATGGACTTCTACAAGTAGGTATGGTCACCATGCACATGCATACACGTGCGTGTACGTGCGCTGCAATCTGATTGGCTCAAACTTTAAACAGCTATAACTCCCTTGGTTGTCAACCAAACTGGGTGGAATTTAGAACATAGATAGATGTAATGGACTTCTACAAGAAGGTATGGTCACCATGCTCATGTATGCACGTGTGTGCACGTGAAATGAGTAAAATCAAAAATACACTTGAATGAGCGTATTTTTTAAATAATTTTGGATTAAATACTTTAATATTCAGTGTATTAAAATACATAGATTGTGTAGACAAGATGATATGGTCATAACGCACATGCATTCACATGCACACGCGTGCAATGCTAAAATTTGAATGAACTTGGTACACTTCTGGGTAAATCTTGTTAAAATTTCAAATGCATAGATTTTGTCTTATTTAATGAAGCTTACAGGGAATATGGCACCAAAAGGGAGTTGGGAAGCGTTTGGGGAACATCTGTAACGGTCCCCGTTACAATTAGCACTAGTTCCAAGTTATCATTGAAAACAAACCATTCAAGCCATATCAGATAAATCTCCTATTTTAACTTCTTTTTATTTTTGAATCGATACCTAAAGTTCATTGCTTGTGATAAATGTTTATCCAAAGATGCTGCATACAGACTTTTTATGCTGTTTTTGGATGCAATTTTATCCTGACTACCACAAAGATAACAAACAAATCACATGAAAGCCGGCTCAAATATGCCTCCTAATGCCTTAGAACCTGTACATAAAGCGTTAATCCAGAAGTACACCTTTAATCAGCGGTTTGTCTGTTAATAAACAATAGAAGAGGCACTACACATTAATCACAGATATATCAAGGTGGCGTCTTGTTTAATTATTTTGATAGATCAAAGTTCGTCAGCCTCAGAAAATTACCTAGAACCAACAAGGTGTCTTGGCATTAGTGGTTATAACTAGATGTTGAAATCCTGCGAAGTTCTGGCAGTCATTAAACCATTATAACTGTGGTCATCTGTTCAGTGTTAGTTACTTAATTGTGTAATTCATCAGGGATAATGAATAATTTCAAAAAGGTAAGATGTACTACTAATTACTCCAAAGGTGCTTACAATTCTAAGGACAATGATAAGAAAATTTTGACCATTCTATCTCCAATAATTAACTCTTTAACCAATGCATTGTACACCAGTTGAGCACCATGGTCCTAACAGTAGCTGTCAAAATAAGAAAATGGACTTCAATATTCTGACACTCCCACCCCCCCTCTTTGCAAGTTTCAAGCTTTGGTTGAATTTCATGATCTGAGCAGAATACTTTACCCAAATATCATTTCAGGAACAATTTTTTTAGGCATATGTCAGATTTTCTGCAATAATAACAATTCCGAGCCCAGCTGGATTCCCAATCTGCCATATTTATTACAATATGTTACCTCTGCTCAGGAAACCTGTTCCGCTGGTCTTAATTTCTAAATATTTTGAAACTATGGCATTTCTACCTATTGCTATCAATAAGCAAGTTTATCTCGTAAAATAACATGCTTAATATCAACTACCTGATATAAAGCTTGTTTCCAATGTGGCCAAATTGTTTGAAGAAAATCAGTGTTTATTTATCATCAAAAACACATCTATGTAAAGATTGAAGTATATACACAAGTAAATCCCTCTGAAGGCAAACTCTCACAGAGCCAAGTAACGGTGTATAATTGGAAGAAATTAAAGCTGTAATTTTGATAAAGAATGGAATTTCATATATGCAAAACTTTAACCTGTTTTACAACTTTCACTTAATTTGATTTATGATATCGCTTTTAACAAGTGTGTATGTGTGTTTGCTGGTGTTTCATTCCTGACTGGAAGAAATATATTTTGTGGTAGCAATCTTCTATAGATCCAACATTAAAATGAAAAATGTTAATCCTTGTTTGATATAAATATTGAATTTAAAATATTTTTTTTAAAGTTAAAATGAAACTTCAATGCTAGGATGAACACACCAACACTTTAATCATTTTAAATGGACCCATCTTACTATGTTGACTTCTGATATATGCTGATAGATGTCATCCCCTTGATAGATATCATGTAGATATCCCCTGATAGATATCATGTATCTGGTCTGTAGTCTACATCCTCAGTAGTTACAGTGTTAAAGTCTCAATGAAATCTAAATTTAAAATGTCTTCATTACTGAATCCCTCACATTTATTTGAATTCCCATCCTTTATAAACAGTATACCGTATAATCCCTATTAACCGACCCTACCCGTATAAGCACCCCCTTAGGTCTTTTTCAATTGTCAGGAAATAAGAGCCCCCTGTACAGTGATTTAAATTATCTAGAATTGTATCAAAAATCTGTAAAAATTTGAAGGAAGTGAAAAGGAAACTTGTTTTTTTTATCAAATTTCTTGGTGGAAAATGATTCATTAAGCATACTTTGGGTGGATTATCTTCATTTAAAGTAAAGTTAGACATTAGTTTGGAGATTCTTTGAATACATGTATATATATTTTTTTAAAAATATTTTTTGAAGTTAAGATATGATATTAAATATTTCAAAGAGAATACCAAAATAACCATCCCTTTTTTGCAATTTTCTAAGCACCCGGGCCGGTTAATAAGGATTAAACGGTATATTAAATTTGAAGTCTATGATGAAAAATATTATAATCAAAGAGATACAGTTGAACTTAGGTATCTTGAACCTTGATACCTTGACTTCCATGGATATAGGTCAATTAAAGTAATTTGAATATGGATAGGTCAATTAAAGTAATTTGAAAGTCTCAACTACAGTTTTCTTATTGTATCGTAACCCCAATTATCTCAAACCTTCAGATATCTTAGAGGGTTTTTTTCCTCTGTCCCAATCAGTTTGGGATAATAAGGTTTAACTGTATCTTAAAAAATTATCACTACAAGATTTCTTGTGATTTTTATGATGTCAGGACAGATAAATGTATATTCTAATATTACAATAGATATTTACGGCCTTCATATTACGTGTATCAATTCAAATGACATTTTCATTTCTGTTTCATATTCAAATGCTCTCAAAAATTGATCCTGGAAGAATTTATATGCAAATCAGAGCTATAAAATTTACAAATATCAATAAAGATTGTCATATTTTATAGGGCCACTGAATCAGTGACATAATGTATCGCCATATTAAAATATAGCTATTCATAAAGAGCTGGCAACAGGAGGTAGGAATGGCGTACTTGGTCCAATCCCGATCGCGTCCACTAATCAATGTCACACACTCATAACAAATTAGTGCCGAGTTTAACCAACAAAAGCCTGGACAATCAAATGCATTATATCCCCTTATTTACACAGCATTGATTTAGAGCTAATCCACTATATTTTCAAAAATGAGCAGTAATAAGGATTGATTTTTGGGTGTGATATGGTCCAGTTCCTTAATTAATGTGGGAGAAGTTGTGCCTGTTAATTGGATAGCACTACAATTACCTGCTGGGTATGATTTGGGCTTAGCTACACAGGTAATGTCTTATTGCACTACCATAACTCCATCTATTTAGCACTGAAATTTAAAAATATCAAAAACTTTCCTAAAACTTATCTTTTTTCAATTTCAATTCAAATAACTAGAAATGTTATAGTCAGAAGGATATGAATTAATGTAATAAATGATTTGTCTTGGGGAATAGAATGGAATAGATTGTGATGTATCTTTATCATAGTGGCACACTGTGATTCTATCTATATTGCAAAAATTCTGCAGATGTAATGCATATACAAAATCTACAAAATGCACTCCAATGTAAATGAATAGATGAGTATCGGATTTGTGCTTTTAGCTTCAGAAATAAGCTCAATGCATCAATGTTTTATTTATCTATAGAATGTACAGATACATATTTCATCTTATTAGCTCAGTGCTTGAAGATTGTAACTATAAAATTCTCCTATTTTCACTCTTGTTTGCTGATAAAATGAGGATCATGGGTTATAACTTTCATCTGGTAACTTTTTCTTCCTAATATTAAAATGCTTTGTGCCAATTTTGTTTGATATTGGTGCAGTTAAATGTTCTAGAAAAGTAAACAAATTAAAAAAAAAATTAAAAACTTGCAAAAGATGAGAAGAATTATAAATGAACAGGGAGACGGACACATTTTTTGATTAAAAAGCTTACTTTGAGCATAATTGGCTTAGGTAAATATCAAATATCTGCACAGGATATCTTTTATGGAAGACCTGTAATTACTAGATTTTTGTTTAGTTTACTTATACTGATTAATGGCATGCAAACAGATGGTAAAGTAAAGCTAGTATGTCTCCTATAATGTGACTTTGTATGTCTTCATTTGACTGTTATAATGTGACTCTGCCATGTCTTAAAATTCAATATGACTGTTATAATGTGACTTTGCCATGTCTTCACACTTTACAATAATTGAGACACACAGAAAAAAATCATCTATAGTACTTCTATTAACACAACTGTTTGGAAGAGTCAAGTTGATCTCAGATGAAATCCAATGATCTATGAATCTTTCAGAAATACATGTACTTCAATCACCACTTTCTTTTTAATAATGTCACAATGGTATACTTTAAAGATCTAAAACCACTAATGAGGATAGCGAGATTTTTTGTTCCATTACCACAGTGAAGAAATGATGATATTTGATATTCAATATTTGAAATGAAAATGGAGTCGAGATTCATCGTTCTTAGAAATAGATCCAGAAAAGTGGGATCAGAAATATTTGGCTATCGTTTTGGAGATATGAGTTTTCAAGTTGTTTCCCATTCAGAGCAAGAAATTAGTTCTTAAAGTGAGCACTTTTTATTCAAAGAAAATCATTTAACTTTTTGTCCATGTACAAGGACCATGCTTTATATCTGGCATAGTTCACCAAGCTGACAGCTGACTGCGGAGTATCCTAATTCTTTACAACAGTAATATACCCCGTGATCTAGATACTGGGAACTGTGTCAGAAGCCTACTACAGAGTGTGATGCCTCTACCTCAGTACCACACTATTTGGCATTCCTTGGGTCTATATTGTAAACAAAGGCAATCTACTGTGCCAAGTATTTCCAGGAATTGGGTAAGACTTGCCATGTAGCAGTTGGCAGCAGAAAATAAACCAAAAACAAAAAATGACAATGTCACTCAGAGACCAAGAGTGTACTTTTATCAGTAATCTTGACCTTTGACCAGGTAGTCTGAAATTATAGCTCTTTTAATTGCATAATGAATATGAATAAGTCAGCAAGTTAAAATATTCTCTTTTTTTAGCTAGAAGAAACACCGAAGTCAAACAATATACCTTCTGTTAATCATTCAATTCAAATGTCAGTGTAATTGCCTCACGAAGATAATTTCAACAATTTCAGCCTACGCCCTTGACCTTTTACCAAAAGACCAGGTTTTTTCCAGAAATGTGGAGTACATACTTGTCTTCAGTTTTCCAAAACTTGTGCTTAGCTAAGTTTCAAAGAAACATATTTTATTCCTTCAATGATCAAAGGAATAATCTTAGACCTTGACCTTATGCCAAGTGACCTTCAAAGGTGTCTTTCCTTTTAATATCCTTCATTACTGTATTTTTTCTGTCTCCACTTTATATCTGAATTCATCAAGAACCTATCAGAGCAGACTTGGGAAGCTCGAAGCAGTGACAGGTGGACATTGTTGGTCATTGTGACAATCTGATTAAATGACCAGGTCATTTTCCAATTGTCCACTTCACGGATCAATGGCACAGTCTTAATAACATCAAACGTGGTCAATCGGTCCCATTACAATCACAGACACACCTACACCCAACTAGGGCTGTATCTGTGTCACACTAGGGGCGACATATAACCACTAAACTGTGTTAATGAAATCAGATAACAGTCAATCTAACAATTATGTATCTATTGATACAATTATATCAATTTCACGGTACCACAATATAGCACAAAATCTCACTTTACGCTAGATGGTTTGAATATGACAGATAGCAATTGCATCTAAAATGTTTAATCAATTGACTCGATGCAGGTATTAATTTAAATCATTTACCATAATTATTCAATAAGGCTGCATAAATTTTCTAACACAGCAGGTTATGGGGCATAGTCATAAAGAAAATCTTTTTTATTCTGAAGAGTGCAATTTTTTTTCTCTTCTCATTGGTGGACATCTTAATATGTCAACTGAGCTCACAATAACGAGCTAATAATTAGAAACAGGCAGGGGTAGCCTGTGTAAATATTATCTGTTTACTGAGAGTCTGCCCCAGGACAAAAACCCTACTTCAAGGTCACTCCAGAACAGCATCCAGTAATTATAGCCATCATCCAATTAATTAAGGGGTCAAAAGGTCATCAGAAGCAGTATCCTGCATTGTGTCATATATATAATACAGGGTGAAAATATCTATTGTTATGGAAGTTCATAATTAAGGATGAATTTTAAGATAAAAATATGGAAATCTTATTTTATATTTAAGAAATTTTTTTTTATACACAATACTGAGAAGGTATGAAAATGCTTATATGATTATAAATACACAATGCTTATAAGTAACTTTTAACCTTATTTTCAATATGTATTGGTATCTTGTAGTTTAGATTTAAATTCTACACAGAAATTTTAATTTTCATGCTTCAATCTTTTGAATTAAAATGGAATATGTCCTTGAAATCCTCAAATGTCTTGTTTGACCTTGACAGTCAAAAAGTTAATTATATTTCATGTCTGGAATATTATTTTTACTTTTCAAAAAAAGTTTCTTAAATTAGAGAGCTAAAAAATGATGCAGCAAATCCATGAAAACTATCAAAAAACTTCTAAAATTAGGAAAAAAGTTTTGGGAAAGAATGATTTAGGGCCCAACATATTGTGTATATGAATCAGTTCCTTTGTATCTAGAGAAGCGTAAACTTTGATCAACAATACCAGACTGGAGAGCTCTCTTTATAGAAACGTTCTGATGATCAATGTAGCCGACTTCCTCTGAATGAAATTTGCAGGTGTGAAGAAAAATCACACATGATGCAATAAAACGACCAGAAAATCGGCAAAATCTTCCTGAAAATCAATCATCCAGCAATTAATTGACTCAGCTGAGCAGCAAAACTAAACTGGGTCTGCAGCAACATTATGGAAGCTTCCTTCAAATCACCTTCTGTTCTAAAACTTTGATATTATCTAAAACTTTGTTAATCTTATCTCAAATGCCAATGTAAAACTAATCTTTCTTAAACTAATGCCCTAACCTCCAGGAACTACCCAATCAAGCTGGCTTCCAATTTCTCAAACATGCCCAAAATTCTAGTAAATTGGTCAAATGTCCATTAATTTAATATTTATCAACATTTTCCTGGGAGCTCTAATTGAGTTTCTTCTTTGCAGATTGTAACAATGAGAGAATACACTAGACAAATAAACGCTCTAGTAACAAAAATCAATCCTCCAATCACCAAATAAAAGTGTCAATAATTGCAGCAAATATTTAAAGATTTATTTAAAGCTTTTCAGTAGGGATCAATATAGTATTGAGGGGGTTCTATAATATTAAGGGGGGTTTGTGTGCACTAACTGTTGGCTTCACAATGCTTGAGTTCTTTAAGTTGCAATATGTTTAATTAAGAGAAAGAATTACAAAGACAAATACACCTGCATGCAAACACAGATTCTTACAATTCTTTGTTCTCAAATATTTAAATTCTTTATTTTAGGAACAAATAATTGTTTTGATGTTTAATACATGTATAATATGCATTTTTTTGTCAATTGCTGAAAAAATCAATCAAAGAACAACTTCTAGAGAATTTGAAAGTATAAAAAAACTTTTGAAGGGTGGACATTTTGAGTTAATAAATACAATTCCTCAAATTAATTTGTTATAAAATACTGATCAAAACAAACCTAAACAATAGAGCTTGGCTATTAAGTGCGGAGGTTATGAATTTTTATAAAGCAATCAGCGACCAACATAATCAGTTTGTTATGAATTAATAACCTTGTATTGGTGGAATATTGTTTGCTTTGGCGTAAATTTGCCACGCGTCCCCATTGTTATCTGGGACTGTCCTTTGTCCAAAAGATAAGAACTGAACACAGCACAAAGAATTGGCTGAAATGGACACCTTATCAGTATTTATCTGTTGCAATCTGTCGTGAAGGCAATATCACAAAATATGACAGAAAATACAATGAACATGGAAACCAATATGTCTTCCTGCACAATGGGTCAAACTTATCATGTGTCTTACACATGTATATAATATCAATTTATATACTCATATTCATAAAGTAATTGATAAAAGATCAGCAGCTTTGACATTAATCAATTAATTAGATTATTGATCCTGCATTCCATTCAGATGATTATTTAACAAATACATGTATATGACCAATTTATCTAAAAATGCTGATCCTTAAAATGCATCCTGGAAATTCAGAAACCTTTTGTATAGTTTTAAAATTTCTAAATCAAAATGTATATAATTCTTTTAACAAATGTTTAACAGAAGAACTTCGATGCTGTTCATATGCATTTGAAGTTTTCAATACATGTATTAAGACATATATCAGATACAAGTTTCAGGCTCATAATAATTATAATTGACTTTATTTATGGAAAATGTTATGCAGGAATATAAAGCCATATATATTCAAGTTTCAATGTGTCACACAATACTATTCCCCATTAATAATTTAGCTTTCTATATGACATGACTTGTTATACCGTGATTTGACTCTCTGCTGAATATGGCTGGTTGATACACGCCACCACAAAATCGTGGCGTGCAGGAGCGGGAAAATGCAAAAATCATGACCTTCATAGTACAGGTGTCACTGGATTCATCTTTCAACTTGACGGAACAAAAGAATCATTATGGATGCTTAGTAAAGCAGCAGGTGTGGGATGGCAGGTTTTTTATGGTAGACACTCACAAAGAAGATTCATTTTATTCAGGCACTGGTGCAAAAAACAAAACTCAGATTCTTATCTCAGTAAATGTGAGGATTGTAACGTAATTCTTCAGAACAGCATTGTCAAGCTTGAAAACAGCTCCCTAAAACTGAAGTAAATAAATCTATGACCTATCAATCATATGAATAATGTAACATTTCATGTTCTCCATACCTGCACACAGTTTAACTCTGGGTTGCAATTTTAAGCCATCATCCTAATGTATTGATCTGGGGGATTTGATTTTGTTTCAGGTTTCATTCGTTGCTTTGCTTTTGGCAATAAATTCTTTGTTTTGGTTCATCTAGTTCATGCAACCTATTAAAATTTCTTAATGAATCATATCTCAACTTTGTCAACTTCAATTCCATACTTTTCATCTACTGATTGATAAAATATTATATTTCAACAAAGTGCATTAACCTTCAATAATTTACTCACTATAGTCATTACTTGACTGTTTTGATTTAAAAAAAAAAATCTATCTGAAGGCCTTTACATATGGTGCAGATGTTGTGTTAAATATTATAACTCATATGTGAATCAATAATAGGGGCTGTTAACAAATAAATGCATTATATAGACCCAGTTTATGTACCCTCCTCCCTAACGGTATTATGAGGGTTTTTTACTACAGCTGTGTATAGTAGAATAGTTCTACAGTTCACCAACTGTTGATGACCAGATCCTGCGACAGGTGAGACAGCTATATCTTCAGATGGCCCATTTATAAACTGATATCCTCTTTGAACACAAATTTCTGATTAAAGCGGGTCATACCTAATGTCAGGTGCACAATGGCCACGCGCCTTTTCTTTTGTTCAGTGATGTCTCCAAATTCTGATTGGCCAAGATTTTGGAAATTGCAAGCCACATGGTGTCTTGAGGATCAACATGTGCTAGGAGTATAATGCTCTACTTTAAGTATTTTAACGGCTCTTGCTGCCTATAATTATCGGCACGCGTCTGCCCCTTTGTTGTGGTGTAGTGTCTATACTGGGAATCACTCTAGCGTGACAGCTGGTCGCGTGGCCAGGTGATTATCCTACACAGGTAACTTACAGGAGCCATATCTTAGCCCCGCCCCCTACCTCAGACTGACAACAGCTACTCGGGCAAAAAGCAACAGATCTCCAAATCAAAAGACTCGGCTAAAAATACTCTGACAGATGGAAAACATTGTCAGTAGGGAAAGAATAGAAGACTTAATCAATTATTCAAATATTTCAAAAGCAGGAGGGAAGCGTGGCAAACTTTTTTTACGCGTGTTTTCTTCTCTAAGCCCCTCCCTCTCTCGTTGAGTCCTGTGACGGTTCAGGGCTTTTGATGTTAGAACCACTTGATGAAAACTGCATGAAAATGTAGGACCATTATTATTTGATTTTTGAAGAGTGGAATTAATTAGATAATCAATCTGGAGCCACTGAACTGTGTCTTGGACCCCTCAGGTATAAATTCAGAAGACAGATGGAATAGGACAACAGATAGCTCTATAAGTTGACCAGATAGCACCTTGTGTAGAAGAGAATTTTTAGTTTGGACTTTTTTGTTTTTAGGTACACAGTTTTGAGTGAATTAGAGTCAGTCTAGAATCTACAGAAAAATGACTTCCAGTTTCATCACCCCAATTGTAATTTTCATCATCACCTTACTAGATTTTGTCACAGGTAAGAAAATTTAAATTTATTATACTTTTGTGATTAAACTTTCTTATAAGCTAATTGAGTTTTTGTTTTTCAAACCTTTTCAAACCTTTTCTTTGCCTTTTTTTAAAATGCAAAATCCAAATTCTTCTTTGCTTAAAATTTGTAAGGAAACAGAAAGAACAAGATTTTGCAAATTAACCTTAGGAACATTTGTTAATATATGATTTGGATATCATAAACACCATATATCAATAGAGCTGAGAAACTGTCAGGGTTAATATTTGTTCCGACAGCATTATAACAATGAATTTTAGCATGACAACATATTCAGCACTGGAAATGTGTTGGCTTAATGAGGGAATGTGTTGGCCCTAATTAAGTGAACTTTGAGTAATAAATATTACCACAGAAGATATAAGCAAATTACATAGAAATTTTGGCGAGAATATCTTCTTTTTCATATATTTATTAACTTAAGTTTATATTTCTAACATTTTAATCAGTCGATCAGAGTATTATTTATTGTCATGTACGGTTTATTATCGGACAAGAGGACAATGCCTTGATCTGTCTATATCCTAAGATGCCCTTCTTTTGAAAACTGTGAACTTGTATAACCATGAAAGACATCCGAGGACTGTGAGAATTAAATATTATGATAGGGAATTCTCATACACAAAGAATTAAGTACCCTAAAAAACAACAAACTTTAAAGTTCTCAAACATCATATCAATTAAATTTACAAGATCAATGATAATGTGTCATAATATGTACACTCCTCCAAATATTATACACATAATACTTCTTAGATAAGAGATAAGGAACCCAGTAAAAGTATGGACAGTGCTGTTTGTAAACTTAAAATTTTTTTTTTTTTTTTAATTAAAAAAAATCTCTCATTTAAAATCCAAAGTAATAAAAACTTTTCTTATATTTACATTGTACCAAGTACTACATGGCAGAAAAAAATGAACAAGTGCATTAAAGTGCAAAAGTTCATTTCTTCATATTTATCAACATTTGATGAGTTATATGCTGAATCTATTTTATCAAAATGAACTCCAGAGTTTTATTTCTTTATGACAGGTGAAATCAGTTCAGCAAGTGCCTGTTTCTCCCGCTCCAACAAAATCGACATTCAGTGTTCCCCGCGCACGATGCTGCGGATACACAAGGTTTTCTTTGGGTACAACAGTGAGGGGCGGTGCTCCTTCACCCCCGGGGATTGTATCTACACGGAACATGAGAACTACCCCTGCGTGGGCAAGGAGACCTGCAGCATCAACCTCCCCAGTGGAGGGTTCGGCCGCAAAATTCCGTCGTGTCAGCAAGAGAGTACCTACTTCCAAGTGGACTACGAATGCATACCAGGTAAATAACATTATGCATCCATAGAAACAAAAATGAGAGCCGGGGAGATAAAATGGAACCTCTGCTTTCATCTAACTTATGCTTGATTTGATGCACTCTTTGAGTAGCACATGTTATTTACAAGTTATTAAATCCTACATGAAGGGAGATAGATTATTAGCTGGTTTTAGGGAGCAAATGTGTTAAAGAAGCTTGGCTTCTCAGCAGGGTATTTTACACTTTCCCCCACCCCTCCCCCTTCCACTGAGAATTTAAGTTGCTCACTCTGAATAATTTCATATTCCTCTCAAGTTCTTTACTCAATTTAAAACTCGGTCTTCATAAAACTGCAGAAAATTTTAACAACAGATAACTGACACCTTCTGACAATGTCTTGCTGCAGAGAAATATCTCGCCAATCGATCTTACGATCATTTTGTGTGCGAGGTAATGAGCATTAAACACTTCTTAAAACTGTTCCGCAGGTGAATCAATAATTAAATCTAGCATTGTTCAATCCTGCACCTGAAATTGATATACTTTCTAAAAGCTCAGATCTTAATCATTATAAAGTTTGAAAGCATAGAATTTCAAATAAAAAGTTTTCTTTGTTTGCTTTCTATAATCAATCTAAACTTTTGAAATTAATCTTTTTCAAGTCCTTAAAACTTTTAAGTTGCTTTATAAAAATAGATTCAATTACGAACAAAAATCTTAACTTTTTTCATTTTTAGACCGTGGAAGTTTTCTAGCTGTAAAATTTCTATCTTAGAATTCAAAAATTCATTCTTATTCACCCCAAAAATCTTCAAAACCTATTGCTATAGTGCTATAAAAACAATAAGTTGAGCATGTCTTGTTCGTGGCCTCTGATCCAGGCCTATAACCTTAATTACACCCTGCCTGATCACTACCATAACCTGCACAGTCTTTGTGTAAGGTTTTGGCATTCTCCTAGAACTCTTTTTATGTGTAATTCATCATTCTTGTCTATGCTGCTAACTTTCTGCTAACGATGATGTTAGTTTGAGCTGCCAGGCCTCGGGGTGGGGGTCCAGTTTAGATCATTATTAGGTAGCTTCACCCAGACAGGGGTACTAAAACTTCTAATAATGTGCTCTTTTCACTTCCCCTGACCCATTATTGCATTAAATCCAAATTCTTATACTCAGGTCAGAAGTGCACGGCATATGCTACAAAAAACTTCACCATTTCATGCACAACTTGAATTTGTTCCACATGCAGTTGTATATATACAGCAACAAATAAGCATATGCAACAACTTTTTAAAACTTAGTTTTAACTGAACAAAATTAACATCATGATTCATTTTGCCATGAAAAAAAATACAATCACACAAAAACATTTTTTTTTTCAATTTTCAAATTAAAAAAAAAGGTAAACTCACTTTATGATTTTTTTTTTTTTTTTTTTTTTTTAAATTACAGTTTGCAAAAACAAAAAATCATTTAGAATTTTTAACTATTTATTTTTTTTTTTTTTAATTCACTAAAAGCAAAGAGTGAAAAAACTCGTCATCAAACAGCTGTCTGTGTTTTCCCTCCATTTCTGTCCTTGTCCCCCATCTGTCACCGTCTCCCTCTGCAGATGGAGGCCCCAATCAGGCGTATCCAGCACACAGCAACAGATGTCCCCAAGGCAACCAGCACAAACTGACAAAGACCCCAATGTCTAATTGCATTATTTCACTCAGCCACTAGTTTGAAACAGCAGGTGTCAAAATTAAATCACCTTTTGCAATGCAGTGAATAAAATCAAAGGATTAGGGAGTATATGCTCTTGTACTTTGGGACAATAAATTTATTCAATAAATTGCCTTGTAGTCCACTCTATAGGATTTCACAATCGTAATCAGCCCGAGTTATTGAGTCCGAGGGTAATGTTATCTTCAAAGTTTGTTTTTCTCAATTTTTGTGGAACATAACCAGCTGTGGGCATAATAAAAACTCACAATTTTGTCAAATAATCAATTATTAATATAAAAACTTCACTCATGACATACTTTTCCTGAAAACTAAAGAATCATTAATGATATATAGATGTCAAATAATGAGAAAAATTATTTCTTATAAAAAGTCTGGAAATGAGTCTGAGAACAAAATTAAAATTTCAGTAAAATTTTAAATTTAACAAATCCTGAGCTCTGATCCTATCTAAGGCATTAACAATGTCATTTAAATCTTTCACAAATGATTTTTTCAACATGCCAAAAATCTGATGATACTAGAATTGGCTCACTGGTTCCTAAAAAAACAGTTAAAGTTCTCATCGCCAATTCCCACGCATACCGTCCAAAAAAGACCGATGGATCGCCATTCTTAGCTTGTCCATTGGGGGCCTCGCATGACATTGGACCCAACCCCTGATAGATAAAACTGATTAACAAATTCTAATATCAATCACAATAATTAATCAGTACCATTAATTTTTTAATTCAATGCCCCTGTGAATATTTCCCATGCCTGCATGTCAACCTCAGGCAGGAAGACTGCCTGTGTCAATAAGTGTATAGAATTAACAAAGGGACCAGATCCCCCAGTATTGTCTGGTCTACGTGGTAAAATACTTATATCGGTGGGAATGGACTCAATATGACTAATACATAGATATTAAGTATCACAGTATATTATGGTAGATGTGCGTAATAATTGAATTCTATGGTGTGGTCTTTGGGACTCTGTAGTTTGTTTACAGTTTAACAGAACAAAAAATTGCCCATTTTCTTTGTTATAAATGTCATGAATTGTTTTTATACTTATAATGCAGAGCAAATTAATTATTGCAATTTGATACAAAGAGTAAAATTTCATTAAAAAAATGTCAATCTCCAATGGATTTATTTAGCACCATTTAATAATTGCAAAATGATGTGAAAAAAGTACAAAAAAAATTTCACGTCTTGCAGTTGAATTTCCGAAAAGTTTTAGAAATTTCACAAATATCCACATAAAATATCCCTTAAATAAACAGAATATCATTATTTATGTTGACTTTTTGAAATTTCAGCCTACATGACCAGAAGTATTTGTAATGTTGAGGACCTTCGGGACCAATCTGGGTATTTAGCCAGCCCTGGTTACCCTAACAACTACCCCTCCAATCTGGACTGCTCGGCCAGGATCTACGTCAAACCCAACCAGAACATCAGACTTTTTGTGATTGACATGGATCTGGAAACCAATGGCTCCGTACGATGTATGGACTACCTGTACGCCAGGGACAAGTCACGCAGCATCACCTTGTGTGCCCGCCGAGCCAACGAACCCATATCTATCATGTGGGACGAGCTCTTCATACAGCTTATGTCAAACGGGATTGAAAATCACAAAGGATTCTGGCTGTATTACGAAGGTGCGTAATCTCAGGCAGGCCAAATTCCCCTCCATCACTGCTAATGAACTGAATAATTCACTGTTCGTTTTCGCCCGATAACCATATTTGAAAAATTAAGTCATTCTTTCAATTGACTTTCATGTGTGAAAATCCTATTAGTGGAATGATGAGGTACCAGTGTGTGATAATTTATCCTCGTCCTTGTCAATAATTAATGGCTTTTTTCTTCTACAGCTGATCCGCCACTTCTGACGACCACCACCGCCCCGCTGGTTTTAAGAACCACGGCGGAAATCTTGGAGGACGAAGCCCCGGCTCCCTTGACCAGGACCAATACCGTCAGAATGCAGACCCAGGAAAATAAACTACCCTTTGGTAAGACATTCACTTTGCTGATAAAAACCTTTAGAAATTAATAGCAAACTTAACATTTCTTAGATATACTCGAATGTTATAAAGTATGAAAAACTGGGAAAGTCATTTAAACACTTTTTTTGTATGTTTGATATTGTATCCTTTAAAGAAATGAAAAGTTGAATTTTTTATTAATTTCAGTGGCCATTATCGGAGGTGTGATTGGGACCCTGAGTTTTATTTTGTTAGTCCTCCTAATCCTTCTGGGGGTTAAATGGTGGAAAGAAAGGCGAAGACGCATGGACAAAAATAGATTCATAGAGGTCCAAAACCCTGCCTACAGAAATAGCACAGAATTCCGCAATAGTAATGTGCCGAGTGACAATTTCTATAATTACATTGACTGCTGAGGGTGACAATGAGAAGAGTTCACTAATTCATGACTAAACAATCAAACTTCACTGTAATTGAATTCCCCTCTCAAGATCCAGAATCGGTCATTCAAAGTCCAGTGACTAAAACCAATGGAGATCTGTGTCGGGCTATTGCTGAATTAACTGGCATGAAATTTTGCTGTGAGCTGATGAAGCAAGAAATTGGTGTTTGTTCAGCAAACAATTAGTGACAAAGTTCTGTCCACAAGACTTCAGCTGTGACTAAGATATTCCAGTGGACAGGATTCCAGATTCACTTTGCCTTATAGTGATTGCAGAAATAGACTGCATTATAACATTTATTTCTAAACACTGATCTGTGATAACAAGACAATAATGGCATGCACACGTGGAGGATTTAATGGTGCAATACATCAGATGTGTATATGAAAAACACATATTGTGCAATATATTTTTATTACATATTTATATCACACTGTACATATACAAAAATCGACTCTCAGTTTTCATATATTTTTTTCACACCATATACTCTAAGTTACAGCATATCAAAAAACTGCATCAAAAAAAAAAAATCTTCTCTGAATGACAACAACCGCACACAAACATTTTATGATTGGCATCAACGAGTTATACTGCTAGGTGGAAAAAGAGATTTTTTCCAATTCCCTGATGACTCAACGCCAGGTTTAAAAAGTGGAAAAAGTGATTGTTTTGAATTTGACATAGAAATCAATATCATCGCATTGATAAGACATAAGGGCTCTTGTAGTCCGCGATTAAACATGGTTATTGCGTGACAAAGCCACCAAATTCTGGTGCCTTTACATCATTCGATTAATGAGCTTTTTTGCCTTAGGCCCTTTTGTTCATTAGCGGCCCCTTAATTCGAAGCCGAATCACAATATACACAAAAAATAACCCAAGTCAATTAAAGCCTCTGGCACATCACAAGAACTGAATAATTTACCCTTAAATGTTTAACCAATTGTACAAGATATTGATGAATCACTAAATATTTTGTTCCATTTCATCAAAGTTCACATTCTTGCACAATAATTACACTGTGTTGTCATAAAGCCGACCTAGTTGTGGCACTATTTATAGAATTGATGTTTTTGTTTGTAAATATTCCAATGTGCACTAATTTATTATTTATTTTATGTAATTTCTACCCAGAGCAAGCTTCTTTAAATGGGATGAAACTTAGAATATGACATATTATCAGAACCTGGGTATTACCTCAGTGTAAGAGTTACCTCCCATTGTAAGGTGCTTGCTAAGTGGCTGTGCTGTGATATGCCATATTATCTGTATGTAAATTATTTCTAGTCAAAACCATGTACTTTGCTGGCCTTGATAATATTATGTTATGTACAAACCTTCTCCCATTTATGATAGATCTACTTTCTACTTAATTTCACTCAAATCTATTCTTGATTACAAATTTCTGTTTTACCCCCTGCACAATTTTTCATTTTTGAATCAATTTTTACATGTTTTTAAAAAAAAATATCACGCTAATTAACAAACGATCTCAAAATTATCAGTATTAATCTTTTTTACCAAAAGTTAATTCATCATTTAAATTTCTTAGTATGTTCCATGGTTAGTACTCATGACCATAATTTGATTTTTAATTCAGACATTTTTAAATCATGTTTAACTATTCCATCCATCACGGACTGAGAAATCCACATCTCATTTTAACACATAACTAATTAAGCTTTATGTAGCTTAATTATTTGTTAATAGTCTGAGGTTGGTAGATGCACTACTCTATGACACAAAACATTTACTACTAAATCACATTGTATATTTCTAATTTACGCACAATCGTTTTGTAGTTGTACGTAGGAATTTGTTCCCACTGGTAGACACGGATATGAAATCCACATTCATTCCACAATGTGTTTGTTGTGAGAATTTGTTTGTTGTATAACATATGATTCCTGTGTTGATCTATTGGGATAAATGCAATTTCTCTGTTTTTTTCCATCATTAATTCTCTTTTTATTTCATGCATAACTTGTTGGTAAAAATTCAAATTGCTGGCAATTTTTAAAAAACGAATGTGAGAAATGTATATCATTTGGATGAAAATGAAAATAAATATGAAAAATATTCTTCTTTTATTGTTTTTTCCATTGTTCAAAGTGCATATAGTTATTCAGAGACAAAGAATCCAATAATCAAATTTCAATTGATGTGGAAGGATATATATTCAGTTGTGCTGTTGAGTAAACAGTCCAGATTTAATAAAGGGCGTGTAAAATATCCTTACTTTGAAGTTTAAAGCCAGAGCAATTTACTCTTGCATAAAAGAATTTATTTCAATAAATGAAATCTGAATTTTAATCTGCTCTGCAGTTTTGAGTCAAAATATACGGTATGTTTCTGTTTGAGTCAAATTCCAGCTGACAAAATCACCTTTGAGCAATGATAAACATATGTGACTTAAACAGACCCAAAATACAGAGTCTTCTCAAAATTAGAGTAGGAACCAGCACATTTCTTTATGGAGAATACAGATTTTAAGAATTGACAGTAAAAATTAGATTGGCATTCAATATGTTCTTATTAAAAACAATATTAAAGACTTTCATTCCCTTCCTTTGGAATGACCTACCAAAACAAATTTCTTACAACAAGAGTATAAAAATTCACACATTTATAAAATTCTGGCCAAAAGAGAGCATTAAAAAAGGTATAGCTATAAAAGAAAATCATTAAGTTGCACTTGTAAGAATGTGGTAAGGGTAAATAAGTAGTGGTGTGAATGTGGTAAAGGTTAATTAGTTAGTAAGTTGTGGTGTGAATGTGGTACTTACGTAGGATTCTGTACAAGGCGTCGGAAGAAGTAAGTCCACGTGATGTAGTCCATGGCGTCTTGTTTGGACGTCACTGTGCCTGCTATAATCTCGGCGTTCATGTGGTCAGGGAGTACCTCCAACAGGCTATAGAAGAAAATAATGATTTTAATGACAAGAACCCACTGTCTTCAGTTACATGTACTTGTATAAAATATTTAAATATTTAGTGTAACAACTTGAGATTATCAAGAACTTTTGAAAATGTCAAATTTAACTTTGGAATTTTTTTTTAATGTTCAGTTTAAATCATACTTATATCCAACTACTAAGTTACCAAGAAATACAACAGACCTTTAACATACATAAAGCATGTGCCTTTTTTCCCCTCCCTCTCTTTAAAATTTTTCAAAAATATATTCATTGACCAATTATAGATTAAGGATGACAGAGTTATCCCTACTTTATCTAGCTTCTAGACAGAGCTACCTCTCTTTGTACAGACTTACTTGGACTCCACAGGAAATGGTTCGTACAAGAACCGCTTGTAGAAATGTTTCTTGATGTCATGTACCAGGATCATGGCCACTCCTTGGTCGTCAAACTGAGGCCGACCTGCGCGACCCATCATCTGGAGCACATCTAGAATCACAAATAATTTTTACAGCATACTTGATTTTTTTTTTTAAAAAGTTATGTGATAAAATCTAAAGTTTATTTCCAATATCCCTTTAGAAAAAAATAAAATAAAAGAAATACTTATTTAAAACATTTTTAATTAACTTTTTAAAAAAAGAAGATGGAGAGATTTGAAAAAAAAAATAGACTCCATTTTTTCCATTGCTTCTTTTATTGTGATAGCAAATTATTATTATGTCTTTGATATATCCTATCCACTTATTAAATGAAGAAAGTTATTACTTTGCTTTTATTGTGATGGGAAATTATTATTTTTTGTTTGATATATCCTGGAGTCACAAGCATTTTCAATAAGGAATTGCTATACATGTATTGTATGATCAGCTTGTACAATATAGCATGTTTTAATGCCACAGCATCATCAATACCTGTAAGTCTCATTATGTTCTTAGTGTAGTCTACTTATATGCCACATTATATTATAATCAGACTAAAACTGTATTTGGAGTAGCATTTTGAGAGTATATAACAGAAATTTCTTTTTTTAGTAACTGTGGCAACACCGTTCATAGAAGTAAAAAACCAAAACACAGAATTATGTAAGCTACTTGTGTGCCAAGTTATATTGAAATCACACCAAAACTGTAGGAGGTAGCATTTTGGAATTTCACAGAAATTTCTATCAAAACACCTACAACAAAAACCGATACATATTATGTATCTTATGTAGCTACTTTTGTGTCAAGTTATATTGAAATCAGACCAACACTGTAGGAGAAGTAGCATTTTGAAAAATTTCACAAAAAATTCTATTTTTAGTAACCATGGCAACACCGTTCATACAAAAACCGATACATAGAAATGTATCTATGTAGTCTACTTGTGTGCCAAGTTATATTGAAATCAGACCAAAACTGTAGGAGGAGTAGCATTTTGAAAGAATTTTACAGAAATTTCTATTTTTAGTAACCACGGCAACACCGTTCCACAAAAAAAAATAGAATTATGTATCTTAGTGTAGTCTACTTGTGTGCCAAGTTATATTGAAATCAGACCAAAACTGTAGGAATAGCATTTTGATTTTACTTTTCTATTTTTAGTAACCACGGCAACACCTTTCATCGAAATCAAAAACCGATATACAGAATTATGTACTTTAGTGTAGTCTACTTGTGTGCCAAGTTATATTGAAATCAGACCACAAGTCACAATGAATTTTACTAAATTTCTATTTTTAAGGCACCTCAAAAACCAATACACAGAATTATGTAGTGTAGTCTGCTTGTGTGCCAAATGATTGTTTTAAAAAATTGTAGGAGGAGTAGCATTTTGATTCCATTTTTAGAAAATTTATAAAAACCTAAACTGAATATGTATGTGACACCATTATATTGCTAACCCTAAAACCAAAATTTCTATTTTTAGTCCACACTGAAATCAAAAACCGATACATAGAATTATGGAATTACTTGTGTGCCAAGTTATATTAAATAACACTTTAACCTAGCATTTTGATTTTACAGAAATTTCTATTTTTAGTAACCACGGAACACCGAAAATTTTAAAAATATATTGTTTATGCATATATTGTGTAAAATTTGGCAAGAGGCCCAAGGGCCACGAAACTCACATGAGTCAGCTATTTATACTTTAAACTTACAATACTGATTGTGCTACACCAGACCCACGAGTCACAATGCTGACTTAAGTCACCTTATAGCCCTGCTGTCCTTAAATGATTGTTTTAAAAATGTTCTCCCTCAGAAAATTTTTAACCCATAATGTGACAGTCTATCTCAAGATGCTTGCATTGTAATAACACTTATCATGGGCCTTTTATTCCTGAAAAGATTTTCCTTATATATTAAGATAAGCTTTATTTAAAATCAGTATGGTAGTTAAAAAGTAACACAAGCTCTAATGAGCTTTTGACTGAATTCCTCTGTAAAACTTTGATCTCCTATTTAGCTCCATCCTATAATGGTACAACCCGAAGTAACAAACCTGGATTTGTTCTTCACAGAAATATTTCTATCAGTTTTAACTGTTCTTGATATTCTTCAGAAAATTCTAAAAATATATTGTTCATGCATATATTATGTTAAATTCTTTACAAGCAGATTTTTAAGGACATCTATAAGAATTTTGCATTTTCTTGATTACCTCCCTTTCAAGGCGAATAAACTTGAATCCCCTTCACCGAAGAATACTTTATGCTAAGTTTGATTGAAATGGATCTACTATGTTCTAAAGCAGTTGAAATTATTGGTAAAACTGTCAAACTGTCAGACAGACAAACAAACAGATGACCTTTATCAGAAAAGCTCACTTGAACTTTGTCTCAGGCGAGCTACCAAAAAACCTCGAAACAAACATAACTGAAGTCGGACCATGTCCAGTAAGATATAGCCAGAATATAAAACACCAAATAAATCATCTGATGTTGTTTGCTTTAATTTTGTAATTTAGGGACCAGGAAACATGATATATTCCATTGTCTTTGATTGATTCTGTCCGGCTCTCTGAGAACATTATTGTGAAGATGTGGGACCTAACAACCAGTAGTAACCTTTGGAGGACATTAATCATTTCTGTTACACGATTCCTCAATTCTTCATGTATTCCATCTTAACGACAGAAGCCGTTCACTGAATTAGCTCTGAACTTCTCTTACAAGACAAATCTTCAGCCAGAGGAAACTGAGACTCAGAAGACCTAAGAAACGAAGAAAAACAAAGAAATTCAACCCCACAATGAGGCATCAAATCACAAGACAATTTATTTTTCTGAAAGTCTTACAGTTATATGAAAAAATCAATCTTAACAATTGCCTTATTCTTTGCTTTCTCTATTCTTTAGTATCTGAGAAGGCAAAAATGTGAAGAGTTTACAGACAGACAGTTAAACTGATTGACAGACATATATGGTGAATTTAATACAATATATACCCAAAACTTCAGTATAATCCCCAAAAAATATTGTTTTGTAGGGATATAACATTTCAAAGTAAAAGGCCACACCAGGCAAAAAGTCTCAGATCTTTTGGACCTTTTTTGTTCAAAATATTGTTTTGGTAGCTACTTGTTGGCCTTATCAGTAGCTTTGAGTGTCTGAGAATGATGAAGATGTATCGAGTCTACTGGCAGTTTATAAACCTACCTGTATTTTCTGATTGACAAAGAGTTCTTCACAGACTTTTCTGTCTCGTTCTATCAAGCCAGCATGATGAAGACCAATTCCGAATGCCAGAGTTAGCTTCAGGTTTGTATCTTTAATACCTGATATGATGTTTTCCATCTGAAAGTTCAAATGAGTAGAGACTTTAATTTAAATCTTTATTAAAAAAAATATTGTCACCATTGTCATGGTTTTCAGTAAATTTTAAAGCAATACCTTTCTTGTGCAATTACGAATTTACTCTATAATTTTCTCTTCTGTTTTACCTCATGTTGATAGATGAATGATGGAAACAATGAATGGTATTCAAGCTCATGAGTTAATTGAAACAAATCATAAGCAGAGTAAATATGAACCTTTAAAACATCAAGGTGGGATCAGGTGCCATGGAGAGTAAGAATCCCCACAGAAAGTCAGCATTCATTTTCCTGATAGACTGTAAGTACTCACAATTTAATTTATTGACCTTGACCTTTTTATTGTATTAAAAAAATGATGACTTAAAATAAGACTGTTGATATCCTTGTTTCATCAATTTGATTGTCAATAGCTTGCCTTGTTTTAGATTTTGAATTTAAGTGCATGTTCTTCCGTATTGAATAAGCTAGAAGGCATAAATTCCACATGCATATGATAAGTGTTTATCATGCAACTACTCCTTGCATTGACCTAATAAAGGTAACCTAATAAACTAAAGCTTTATTGGGTCAATGCCCTAATAAAGCCTTGTGCGTGTACTCCAACGTTCTAAAAGCATTGGGACGTCACATATATTGCAATGTTTATGCTATGGCGCCTTAGTTTCCATTACAGAGATGTGTCTAAATCGGGTTGAAAATAGTTCATTTTGAAGGTCAGATTTAAAAATATTTTGCAGGATAAACAAAATACATGGTCATTGTCTTGAAATACAAGTGATATTTGGATTAGGGTCGAAAACATGATAGAGAGCTTGGCAAGCCTTACCCTCTATCATGTTTTCTTACCCTTGCCCAAATTATGCTTATATTTCAAGTTACCATGTACTATTTTATATTGATCTCTACACAAGTAAGGTAAGCTGGCAATAGAAAAGATAAGTTCATCATGTTTATCAGATAGTTTTGTTCTTAGGTTACCATTAACATCTTTTTCAAAGTTCTAGTAAAATATTCAAATGAGAAACAAATGTGTCAGACTTTGTGGTCTGATCACTTCAAGCTCACAGGGGTCTATTCATTAGAAATATGAACCGACTTTACTATTGTTAATGATAATTATGTTGTCAATATATATAAATGTGAAGCCAAATGTTTTTTTCCTTCCATGTTTAAAATTTTTTAAATATAAATTCTGCTCTTCAATTAAAAAAATACATAAAACAGGTTTACTAACATAAAACAGGTTTACTAACAAAGGGGCACAGTTTGTACCCATGGGATATCCAACATATTGTTGATCACCTGATCTCCAAATATTAATAAATATCATCAATCAGAAACTCAAACATCTTTTTAATTTCAACATCAGAGTACTTGTGCTTTTCCTTTTATGATTTAGTTTCAGGTTAGTGAAAACAATGTTTTTAATTGGCTCATGCAAACTTTTATGAGGCCAATCATAAGGGCATTTCTAACTCTGTCAAAGTCAATCTATTTGGTCAAAGGTTTATGTGGCGCGGAATGGATCAGAAACTCTTGATTTGGGAAGTTGGTTCCATGGAACAGGTCTTTATCTCAATAACTAAAATCATAGTTTAATATTTAGTAAGTGATTATGCATATGTATCCCTTCATTGTTGCAAAGCTCTTTGAAGTGTTTTTAGTTGAAATACTAGCTGGTGCGACTACATTTATTGAAAAAAAAGTTATCTAAAAGAGATCTTTTATTTGTTAACATATTTGAAGCGGTTAAACAATGGGCTAGGGAACTTGACTCTATCATAGCTTTCAGCCTCTCTCTGAGTTTCAGATTCATTGTGTACTAGGTATCAATAACAGGGGGATTAAATGATATTCTTTTTAATAATTTTTAATCAACAAAATATATTCAGATAAAACATGGAACAATATCAACAATCAGACATAAATCACAGAAATAATTTACACTTAAAATGTTAAATAAGGGATTTTCACTGTAAACTATAATCAACATATAACTAGCTCAAATTATAACACATAAAATACTGATCTAACATGATCCTTAGCTTAAATATGACCTTGACATTTTATACTTAGCCTCGATTTTCTCTTGATAGAAAATGTTTTTTTCAAAATTTGTGGCCAAAATCAATTCTGATCCTAAAACAAAATAAAATATGCCTATCTGTGGTCTTATTCAATAAATTAAACCACAAACAAATTGAATTATCTCACTACTAAACTCAAAGCATCACATATAAAGAAATATAGTTACATGAATAAGCTGGAAGAAGTTTGAACATCTGACTGCTCATTCTTAAAAAAAAATCAATATTGAAGTCAGAGAAAGCAAGCACTGTGCACGGAAATACATGTAATGACAATTTCTGCTTTCTATTGTAAATCACCTAGTACAATGTAAAAAGAAACTGAACCCCCCAAAAAAGAAAGATAGAATCATAGAGTTATCAGCATTATTTTTTTTCATGTTAAATGAAATCAATGATTTGCACAAAGCCATTTATAATATTTTATTACACCAAAATATATAATCAATACATTTGTCTAAACATCAACAAACATCTACTCTTTATCTGAACACATTAATAAAAATCAAATTCATTTAATATACATTTGCAAGATATCATCAATATATATCACATTATGGAGATTTGATTTCTAATAGACTGCTGAACAATATTGAATGCTGATATTATGGTGTACAATTCCTGGATAAATTATAAAGATTTAATTTCCTGGGAATACCTTATGTACAAACTAGTAATTTATTGTCCTAATACTTCTGTTATAACAGTGAACAATCAATGCTCTAGTCTTCTATGTCATATTCCTTAATTTTCCTGACAAAATCAGACACTTAAAGAAAACTTCTTAAAGAGAACTCAGTTTCAAAAAGTTGAATACAGCTTAATTTAAAAAGTCTGGTTTTCACATATCGCATAGGTATCTTTGAAAAAAAAAATATTATAAACACAAAATTACACAAAAATAAGTCATTTACAGTCTATGAAAATCAACACAGTGCTATTGTATTATGGCAAAATCATTCATGAACACAGCTTAATGTTGTTTAAAAAGTTCATTAATAATAAATAAACAGATTTTATGCATAAAAAATATTTAGGGAGCCATTATACATACAATCAAAAATGTACTAGGAGTCAAATTAACGTTAGATTCATAATATAAGTAAATCTATTTTTTAGCACACTTGAATACTTGAGCATAGTTTTATCCTCTTCAAATTTATCACATTTCATGCCGTAATTTTTGACACATTTTCTATAGTGATGTAGATTGGCTACTTTGGTATCCACCGTCTTAATTTCTAGATCCTCCCCTAGGGGTTTGCTAACATGATGAATTCCAACTTCGAATATCTTTGACGGCTTTATCATGACTTTGGTTCTGACTTTACTGTACATGGCAGTTCTTGACAACTGTTTTATTGTCACCAGGTCCCTCGACTCCCCAGGATCAAAGAAAGCACTGTGAAAGCTAAGCCCTGCAACTCTGTCTTGGAACAGATTGGACAGGGCTTCCGACCAGAGTTTGTGAGACGTGTGTGGCACAATGTACTCGTCGATGTCTTGTAGCACCATGAAATTAAAGAGACTCATCGCGCGGAACATGCAGTCATTATGAGCCAGTAACTGGCCGTGGTACCATAGGGAGGCGTCCTTAATCTCGCCCGGTACACCCCAGGGAATGACAGTCACTATACCCCGCTCCATGTAATACTGTAGGACTTTTCTAGTCTCGTTTTTTGATATGTGAAAATCATAAAAAATAAAATGCTGAGCACCAAATAATTGATTTAGTTCGATGAATTCCACAAGTCTTGCTTTATCGACCTCTCCAAAGAGAGGGGGAATGCACACGCCGTAACTGTACTGTGTGGAGTTTGGAGAAATCCTGGATACATTCATAGACACAGTCTTCACCTCATCTGAACCAGATTCCTTGGCCTTAATTATAACATGGCAGGGTTTTAAACCTCTATCCACAGGGAAAGAAAAGATGTATCCTCCCATCATTTTGTTGTGGTTTTCACACATTTCATATACGTTAGCACTGATATTTGTTCCCTCTCCATCACCAAAATGACAAGTTACTTTGACCTTGTCCTTTTTCTTTCTGGCAAGAATGGCCATGACCCTGACATAAGCCTGACTAGTTCTTTCATCCAAGTAAGCCGAGTAAACATACAGAACATTAGGAAGCACCGTCTGGAATGTGTATTCCGTATTCTTTGGAGAAACGAAGCAATCGTCTGTAGGAGGCCATGATGGCCCTCTATAGAATGACTCACTACGAACCTTAAAGTCAGACAAATCCCTTCTCAGTCCATTGGCATTAACAGAGCTATCATTGAATCTGAGCAGGGCCGAGTGAACATGTCTTACAATGCCTCTCATCTGCTTGTTCTGTAGGATCTCGAGCTGAAGCTGGCCGTGGAAAACAAAGACCATTAGCATGTAGAACATGCACATTATCAGGAAATAAATTCGATAAGGCCATCCTCTTCTTCCCATTCCACCATGTATTCACGTTTGCTGGAATGAAAAAAGACAAATACTGTCAATTAGTGTAAAATCAATAGAGGCTGTGGAGGCATTGTCACACAGACACTCAAATAAAGAAATATAAAATAAAAAAAATGAAATAAAATGAGGATTTTAACAAAGTATTACTGTAAATTACAGTTATTAATACTTCCTGTCTTTATTTGTTATGTCACCTATAACATACAAGTATAAGTAACATATTATAATATTATTATATAATTTTGGTAACACAATTATATACTGAACAAATTTTTTAGATAAAAGTTTTAACATTTTCATGGAAAGAAATTTATAAAAGGGGCTATATATTTGACAAAGATTTTTAAAAAATGAAATATTGTATGGTAAATTAAACATATCAGCAAAGATGAAATTGCAATGAAACTTAACTTTCAATCTTTTTTTGGAAGAAATAAGTTTGCAGCTATAATCATGAGAAAATAGGAAATAATTTTAACATATTTTTCTCTAACTTTTAAATCTTTTCTTTATCCTCAAAAACTTATTTTACTTTATCCTAAGAAGTTATATAATTTAATTAGCCTTTGACTTCCAAATGAGGACTTTATTAAGCCAAAACAAATCAATGAATTTTCTGGTTTAGATATTTCAAAAAATCCAGATATCATTGGATGAAATTAAACTACAAAACTCAAAATATTCCTCTTAATTTTTTCTGACACCAGAATCAAGAAAACATACCCGTTAACAAAAAAATTCACTCATAAACGATGCACAAATTTTTAGATATCCACGATATTTCTGAATCCAGTGATATTTGCGACATACTCCTCCCTACATCTGCTATTCAGTGTTATGGATCTGTTTGACGGGGACTGTTATATCTACGTACCTGTTGTCACAAAATGATTCTATTGATCATGCAGTCTTTTTGCACATTATTAATTCACAACTTATAACTCATGATAATTGTATCACAACCCTATTTTAAGTTAATACCCAATAAAACCGGCACCATCCAGTGAAAGCTTTGACAGAGGGAAATATTAAGAAATATATAATCGACATGATTAAACTTAAAAATCTAGTACTTCGTACATTATATAAGCTTTATAAAGTATATGAGGTCACCAGGAAAATGAAACATCCTGTCCTCCCAAAAAACATTATACCCTCTAGTTTTGTCATCACTAACAATTTTTTTAATACAAAATACCATAATTTTTCAACGATTACTTCTTTTTTGCCCTATTTCTCAATATCACAAATGCTATTGGTAACCGTCATCCCTTATTTTACGTTATGCACAATATCACATCCCATACTGCACCCTGATCAATTTGGAACCTAACACTTCATCAGAGTAGCAGGTGCTTGAAAACAAAGCATAGATCTGATTTTTTTGTGGGACGTACCTTACTCTAATGATTTCCGAATTTAATCCGCACCATTAGACTGCGTAAAATAACAGTGTCACCAGCTTGATACAGACACATAGCCCCAATACAGCCCCCTCTTTCTCTGTTACACAATTTATTAAGTTTCTATAAAAGAATTGAGCTAATTCATTTGGTGATGACAATATCCAAACAATAAGCTACGTAAGCTGCCTAATCTAATTGTTAAGTTGGCTAATATACTTTCTCTGAATCAACATCTCTTTCAGTATCCTATGTTATTGATATTGACAAAAGACTACAGATTAAACAAGCTAAAAGTACAAAACTTACAGATCAAATAAAGTGATGTATTGCCCTCAGTATTTACTTCCATCTCTAAACTACATCAAACATGGCCATAATTTACTGGGACCTAATGTTGTGACTTGTTAGTTTGTGTGTGCAGCAAATCTATACAACTAATGTTTAATCACAGTTTAAACTTCCTGTTAGATTTCTCTTTTTTTTCAAATCTATTTTCTAATCTATAATTACCATGAGTGAATAGATTTGATATTTTTATATACTGGTGATTTCCCCACCATTGAAATAACAGAACTACTTACTTTATATGTATGTTATGCCCCAAAACAAGTTCCACATTTTCCCCCTTGAGATTTTGACTCAATAAGAAAGAATCTGGCAAGTTTTGAATGTTCATTGACAAAAAAAGAAGGAAATTGTGTAAGAAAAAAATTTAATATTTGTTGACCTTTGGAAATGCATTAGTCATAAGACGACTGCGCTCATTTTCTGTCTTCAAATAACTAGTAAAAGATTTTCACAAGGGGCCCATGGGCCACACCACTCACCTGACTCAAAGAGTCCTACTGTTTTTTTTATTCATTTCTATTTTTAAATTGCAACTCTCCCCCCTTCCTAAGGTCTTGATTTGAAGTAACTTGTAACTACACTGAGGATGCTTCCATATAGGACAAACCACTTTTTTTTCTGATTATACGAGTGGGATTGCATGGTGTTTTTATAGGCCTGCCAGGGTTTATACTAAGAAGAGTATGTTATAAATGAATGTTCTATAAAAAGCAAAAAGAATTATAAATTTGATTGAAAACATGAAAAGGTTACTTACAATTAAATACTGGTTAGTTAAGCTTTTTTGATATCATTTCTCTTTTACTTTATCCATGTATATGAAAATAAAGAATAATATACCAAAAATACTGGTATATAAATAATTGTACCATTTACATACCCTATGACTTTGCATCATTCATCTACAGAGCAGCAAATATTTATCCTAGCTCCCTCAAATTTAGCAGGGGCTGTGTATAATTCCTCATATTAGGGTCCAAAAAAGCTTGATCACAAAGCTGTCTTTTCTTGACACATCATAAAAATTGAAAGTCATTCAAAATAATCCTTGCTATTCATCCCCTTTTGTGTATGAACAGGACTGCCATTTCCTGTAAAAATTGATGCACTGCTGAAAGAAAAAGACACCAAACTGACTGTCTCCATCATGGTACACTCTTGAATTTAAGTGCAGCATGATTAAACACTTTTATTAAAGTGCACTTTAAAAACTTAGATCAAACAACCTTCACAAAAACCCTTATCACTAAATGCAACTACCCATTCATTGGAAGTGACTAATGGAGCTCTATTGCAAGGTTACATTTAAGGCAAATCCAGGTAACAAAAGGCTAGACAAAGTGAGAGGACGGCAAAAAACCAAGGTGCCCTAAAATTATGGTTGGAGTAGCATACCTAGCATCTCCCAGACAAAGCTAATGCAGTCACAATATTCCATAGAAAAAAAATCAATGACTCTGGTATCTTCTGAGGATATAACACACAATTCCACTGCTGGGATGTTCTCTGCTATTAATATTGAATAGCTAATGATCTTTTACTACTTTCAAACTAAGTCATTATGCACATCCATTTTCCCCCTTTAATCAATTAAATAATATCCTAAAATATGTATTAATTATATGACATACTAGATCATGTATGAATTGCTAATAACCATTTGTATGCTATGTTGTGTAAGAACAAAGCCCTAAGCACTAAGGTTCTAATAGGTTCTAATTTATATCAAATATTTATTTATCATTACAATACCAAAAGGTTTGTTTCCTTAATGTTGTAATCTTTTTCTATTTAGTTCAATCTATTGATAATAATTTTTCCTTTAGCTGATCTTGCAAAAAGAGCAGGTATATAGAAAAGTTCAATCATTTTAACAAAAGAGCACTTTAGAGATCATCAAAAGGAAAAGCCAAGATTCATGTAACTGTTTCCCAGGTTAAGAAACTCTCATCAAATCACAACTTTTCTCTATTTAAACAAAGCTTTTTCCTCCTATTCCTTCATCCAACAATCTATAAAACAAGATAACATACACAGATAGGATTTGACCATGATTAAGCAACTCTCTGAAGTTCTTTACAATATAAATCTTTCCCTATAACTTCCTTAAATTGTTTCTTTTCTTGACAATTTTAACAGAGTATTGATTTAATCTGTAGCATTAGTATCCATGGATAAACAAATTTTTATAAACTTTATAATAGCTATAACATGCATTTTTTTTAATACTAAGTGTAACAGCCTGTTTAATTTTTGGAGAGTGGTGTTTTAAAATTTGTCACCAATCTATTGGAATGAATTTCCTTTTTAAAAACATTCAGTCATCATCACTTCTGAATATATAGCTCATAGCCCTTTGGATAACATGTCTACTTCAGGCAATAGACAAAGAACTATATTCGGTATGTTGCAAATCTTTGCCCCCACAAATTTTAAATTTTGAAAAATTCTTAAAATGTGTTGTATTGTATAAATTGTATGAAAAATATAAATTAACAAAACATATTATAGTTTCAAAGTAGGTTATTGACAATTTTTTATTTTATGACGTCACAAACTCGTTGGATTTTGCATTATTTTTCAAAAAAAGGACAAAAATGGACGAAATTTCAACAATTTTATTTATAGAATTTACAGAGCGCATGTCTGTTCAGGAACAATATTTGCATATTTAATTGATATTATTATTCTACACATTATATCAAAATATTGAGCCTGAACACACATGCGCTCGGTGATTTTTACTCAAAATATTGACAATTTCTACATTTTTCTATAGAAATGAAAGCAAATTTTAGATTTACATCATTTCAAACATATGATGTCATTGCTGACGAAAACATTCAGTGCTTTGAAGTCAGCATGAATCCCCCTGTTTTAAAACATAATTAAGTTTTACTCCGTCAAAGTTTGATTTTGGGGGCAAATATTGGTTACTACCGAATAAAGTTCTTTAACATTTCTAAGAGTTATCTCCCATTGTCGGCGTAACGCTCATTTTTCCCACTTTGTTCTTTGCAAGTTACCTGTATTGCCAGAGTATGGGGCAACATGAAAAACATAATGAACATATTCATACAGAATTTATTCATGATACTGACCCCAAAAGTTGGCATAGTTATAGAGGGAAAAACAGTGCTTTATGCCGAATGACCCCGAATTGACCCCACAAAGGGGAATAACTTTTGTAAATGTGAAAGTCATCTATACATCCAAAAGTTGTGCCAGGGAAGAAAAATCACACTGTTTATTGTAAATGCGTATAGCTCCAAAAATCAACAGTTTGACAACTTTGTGGCAGTCATTTTTCTCCTAGACCTTATTTACTCTATAATGAAATAACTTAATCATCAAGGGGGTGGGGTATCTGAATTATGACCTATCAGTCTATGTTTTTTAAGTATATAATTTTAAATTAGAAGTACTAAGCATTTAATTTTGCTTAATCCAAAACCTGATCCCTCAACAAGGGTAATAAATTTCATGATTTTAGTGAAAGATTTATTGCATGTTATAACCTGAGACAC